>NC_092242.1:61008519-61028519 GCF_036320965.1 Panulirus ornatus
CCCTATGGTGCTCTACCTTCCTCCCGCCGGCGTCGCTGTGTCGAGGGAGGGAGGTGGTGTGTGTGGGTGGTGGTGAGGTGGTGTGCCATCTCTGCCTCCCTAACGTATCTCGACCACCATAGAGGCATCGTTATTGTCCTCCGGCAGATGGCCTAGTCACGAAGTAACCTGATGTTTTGGCGCCTCCCTACGTACCTGTTTCTCTACTACGTCATCCCCGTCGAAGAATCTCTCTCTCTCTCTCTCTCTCTCTCTCTCTCTCTCTCTCTCTCTCTCTCTCTCTCTCTCTCTCTCTCTCTCTCTCTCTCTCTCTCCCACCAGCCCCCCCCCCCACAAGCCCTGCTCACCCAACTCCGCACCTGGCAGAGAGAGAGAGAGAGAGAGAGAGAGAGAGAGAGAGAGAGAGAGAGAGAGAGAGAGAGAGAGAGAGAGAGAGAGAGAGAGAGAGAGAGAGAGAGAGCGCTCCGGGAATTATTGAGTATCCGACATTTTTACGATCGGAACCGGTTACCGTATCTCCGGATTGCTATTTTTTTTTTCCCCCCGGGTCGAACGCGTGTACTTGAGGCGATGAGTAATTATTAAGCCGCTTAGCCAAGAGGAGTGGAGTCAAGTGTGTGTGTGTGTGTGTGTGTGTGTGTGTGTGTGTGTGTGTGTGTGTGTGTGTGTGTGTGTGTGTGTGTTATTAGTCTTCATACAGACACTACAAACATACATCAACATACACAGTAACACAAACACAGAGGTAATAATACATTACTTAATGTCACCTGTTTATCCACTGATCTATCATTCTATCAAACAGCGTTTGTTTGTTGTTGACGTAAATAGATCTCCCGGGGCCGGACGACTGTCTACAGTAATGTTTACTGCTCGTAGACAAACAGATCATTGTTTACACGACGGTAGATGAAGCTGAGGGTAGACAAACAGATCATTGTTTACGACGGTAGATGAAACTGAGGGTAGACAAACAGATCATTGTTTACGACGGTAGATGAAACTGAGGGTAGACAAACAGATCATTTTTTACGACGGTAGATGAAGCTGAGGGTAGACAAACAGATCATTGTTTACATCGCAGTTTGTTTACAGCGGTAGCTGAAGCTGAAGGTAGACAAAAAGATCATTGCTTACATCGTTATTTATTTACAACGGTAGCTGAAACTAAGAGGGAAAAAAAGGAAGCTGTTTAACCATAAAATATAATTACTGTGATGTAATCATGTTGATTAAGCTTTAGAATATGATCATTATTAATGAAAGGATTAATTTAGAGTTAGATAAGTTAGGAAAGTGTTTATGATAATTATTGGTGTCATGGAAGAACTCCAATTATTGTTTTGGATAATCAATGGCATTAGAAAATTAATGCGAACAGGATAATCACTATTTCAATTAATGCATTCGAATGCCTATCTCAATGATAGTTACAGGAACAGGACAGATGAAGAGTTTGAACCCTTTTCAGACTTATTATGATAAGGAGAGGATAATCACAGCTATAATTAAGTTAATCATTAGTTCCAAGGACAAGCACTGCTTTAATTACTGCAAAAATACTAACGTGGAAATTGCTAATTCATTTAATTCAATATTTGATAATTGGTTAAATTACTGCAGTCCGGTGTGAGATGGCGACCAAGAGTTTTTATAGACACAAATGACGTATTTATCTAAATTGAATTACATATGAACTTGGCTAAGTGGACGCATGAGATCAAAAGCAATACGCTCACCTGGTCAAGTGAAGGAGAGCCAGCAAAAGGATATATATATATATATATATATATATATATATATATATATATATATATATATATATATATATATATATATATATATATATATATATATATATAGTATATAAATTACTCACCTAAGCAATTCAGTTTGCCACTTAGAGAGGTAAATCAAAATGTTGACTGGTCTCAACATCACTACCCCAAGGCCTGAGGAAGATGGAGGGTGTGTGAACACATGAGGCCATCAAAACACACCTCAGTACTAACCTTTCGTCATATACACAGCAATACACACAACCAGATTTTTCTTTGTTATAGAAATTATCATGATATAAATCTCTCAAGTCAGAACACAGTTTGAGAATGATTTTTCGTAGGTATCTAAGGATAATATGATCGACATGTACTGCATGACATGGGCCAATGTACGAAGTAAAACCACGTACCATGTGTATATAATGATGATATTAATAACATGAGCTTTTATGGTCTAGCGGTTGGCTTCCCTGACCCATGAATCACGCGCGGGCTCGCTAGGGATCGAATCCTGGACAAGTCATCCTACGTGCAACATTTAGAATCAACCAAAACACACAAAGCATTAAACGTAAGGAAACGCTTGGATATTTCATCTGATGACGTAAGCCAACATAAACACAGTTAACGCTGAGTCATACACACACACACACACACACACACACACACACACACACAACGTTTGGCTGGGGGGAAGTACGCACAAAATACTGCCTGTTTGTTATACACATCCACGTCGCCTGGGATCGTTGTCAGGCACGCTGGATTTGCATACGGGGCTTGGAGGGGGAAGGGGGGTGCTTTCCGCTGCCAGGTCACATGCTGGGAAGTTGTCCCTCCAGAGGGCTGGCGGTGGCCCTGTGCCAGGCCAAATTTGCGGCCGTGGGAGGGCGTGGTGGTGGTGATGGGCGTGGGTTGTGGGCATGGCTGTGTAGGAGGTTATGGTGATGGCTGGGGTTGGAGGGGAGAAGGGGAGGGTTGTGGGCGTGGCTGGTTGCGAGGATATGGGTGGGAGGAGGAGGACTACAGGTGCCAGCCTCTCCATAAATAAAAAATCCCAGTGAGTGAGGTGACAGCATCGGTAGGCAGCGGTGGTGGAGGCAGGTCGACTCCCACACGACGTGAGGCTCAGGAGGCCCCTGGTGGCCCCGAGCTTGAGGCGGTGGTGGCTGGCAGGGACCCCTCACAAGACCCACAGAAGATGAGGCTCAGGAGGCCCCTGGTGGCCTGGGCTTGAGGCGGTGATGGGAGGCAGGGACCCCTCACAAGACCCACAGAAGATGAGGCTCAGGAGGACCCTGGTGGCCTGGGCTTGAGGCGGTGATGGGAGGCAGGGAACCCTCACAAGACCCACAGAAGATGAGGCTCAGGAGGCCCCTGGTGGACCCGGGCTTGAGGCGGTGATGGGAGGCAGGGACTCTCACAAGACTCACAGAGGGTGAAGGGTCAGGGGGCCTCTGGTGGCTGCACGGTGGGGAAGGGGAGTGAAGGGAAGGGGGGTGTCATTCTTCACGTTGGTAATGTGTGTGTTACGGCGAGAGGGAGTTTTACACTCGTGCTGCCTTGCGCACAAGTATGTATAGCCTTGTACATATGTATTATACCTTTACTCTTACACACACACACACACACACACACACACACACACACACACACACACACACACACACACACACACACACACACACACACACAGTGGCTGTTAAATTTTCCCTCTCTGGCCCAGGTTGCTAAATTTTTTCTCCCAGTTTCATATACAAGTGTGTTGCTTGCATTCAAGCCACAAACACGTACTCTCCCCAGCTTACACATCACATTCAACAACATGTAACTCGCTCAACTCTTTACACTTAATTCTAAATGTCTGGGACGTGAGCGACAGCCTTTAGTCCCGCGAAATGGCAACATCACGTCACAGGTAAGCAAAGTTCAAGAGATGGGACCCCAGGAGACATTATATACACACTTCCTCACCCTGGGAAGTAAAGAGGAAGGAGAGACTGCATCTGCTTACAAGGGGACCGAGACAAATTCCAAAGTTGGTCTGGTGCATAAGGTCGATGAATTGTGAATGTAGTGAGGACACGGTGAAGTAAGGGTTCGATACGGATATGGTAATAAGGAAATAAGTTGCGGGAATCTGTGTGAAGAAGGGATTCGTGAATCGACACAACACCTTACCAGTCACCATAGTCCCACCTTAAGATAACTGTAAAGGAGACAAACTGTCGCCTGGGAAATATCAGATAAGGAAATACTCAAAAAGAACCATTCACACAGTATTGTGGGGTAAACGAAGAAATACTTCATAAACCTGATCAACAGGCCAAAAGAAGCGCAGAGAACTAATAGAGAAGGTATAGAAGAGAAGAACACATACATACTGTCTTTCCCATACACGAACACGCTCGTTTAGTGGAAACACTATACAACACACTCGTTCCTCCCGTTGCTAACACCATACAGATCTAGTTTTACAGCAACACACAGTTCTGTTAAGTAGGACGCTGTATTCATCAGTCGGCACCATCTGACTCTTCAGGGAGACAGAATAAAAGAACCTTCATGTTTTATCTCTCCCTATTCGTCTTTCCCAACGTAATCTCACTAGTTTTCAGAACCAGACTTTCGGAAACTAATGATCAAAAAAACACTTCTCATATTCTAAAGAACGACAAATCCGAACAAAATGGCATCGCAGGAGTGAGCTGTTTATTACGCGAATCGTGATCAAAAATTCATCGGTTTTCTAAAGAAATCTCCGTCCCATCTCCCGTTCTCTTCGACAGAGGACAAGAATTTTTCCTTCGCTTTTTCTCTGGCGCTTCCCCGGTAGGATCTGTGATCATTTGGGAGTTGCTGAATGAACAATAGAAGCTAACAGGTGGTAACGGGAGGCTTTTAAGTGCCTGGGAACTCCCCATGTGCTGCCTCACGCGAGATAAGCGAGGGATAAAAAAAAGGTTGAGGGACTGCAGAAGGCGACTGGCTCTCCCGGGAGGCTGGTGTTGTCTCCGCTGCCGAAGGAAACAGGCGTAAACAATGGACACGACAGATGGTGTTGTGGGCTGTTGTTAGGGAGGCACCGTGGACGGAGAGGGGGAGGGGATAATCTGGTTATTGTTGGTGGGACGAGGGGGCGGTACCGTGAAGGAGGGGGATGGGGAGGGTCATGGGGGGGCACTACTACTAAGGGGGTAGTTTTCGTATCATACCCACCCTAGGAGGTAGCGAGGTGCTCTTCCCACATCTGTACAGACACTAAGACACTGTTCACAACCACGTAGATAGTGGGTGATGTTTACACAAATATTTCCATGACAGTTTAAAACACTTCCCTGGCCGTTAAGACACTTCCCTGGCCGTTGAGACACTTCCCTGACCATCAAGACACTTCCATGGCCACTCAAGACACTTCCATGGCTAGCGAGATACTTCCCTGGCCGTTAAGAAAATGAATGAGATTTTCTAACGGTGTTTTGGATGCCTGGTATACGCTACATCACCTTCTTATACAGGTTGGCGGAACTCTGAATTACGTCTGCTCACAAGATGAGCAATCAAAAGATTATCTGACATTATCCTGACGTTCATGTGCTGTGTTCACTCATAGCTTTGCAGCAGCTCACACCTCACCAACTTAGCTTTTGAATGTCGTTCGTTGTTTTGCTTCTCTTGAAACGTTATGTATATATATATATATATATATATATATATATATATATATATATATATATATATATATATATATATATATATATATATATATATATGCAGATTTATATGCAGATTTATATGCAGACGACCTTTTAGATTTGTTTCTAAAATGAACGATGAACATTGTACTTACGAAGGATTACTGGCTAACGCATGTCTCATGAACATCACGGAAACATTAACTGAATTTCTTCTGTAAGAGATAATATAAACTGTATATATAAACCGTCATATCCGTACTGGAAGGTAGTGCTGTGGCGGTGTTTGGATCGAGGGTTACGTCGGAAGATGACGTGTGTGTGTGTGTGTTATAGAGCAGGTGTTGCGTCACTATGCTGACGTCAAGGTCTCTCTCTCTCTCTCTCTCTCTCTCTCTCTCTCTCTCTCTCTCTCTCTCTCTCTCTCTCTCTCTCTCTCTCTCTCTCCGTCTACGGCAGCAGTGGTCCTCGCCACAAAACATCCAGGCGTGAGGGAGGCCCGCAGACACCACCTCAGTCCTTCAGCACCAAGAAGGTGTATGGGAGAAAATTCTCAGCGGACGGGATGTGTAGTGATCATCCCAAGGAAGCTTCAGTTATCTGTCAGTCCAAATTAAAAACAACGAAGAACGATGCAGTCATCCCACTCCACGCGTGCGCACTACGAAGAAGCTGACGCGTCTGGGTTAGTATGAAAAGTGTGTGGCGCTGGAGTGGTGTGGGTCAGTAATGTGAGAAGCTCGTATGTGTATGTGTGTGTGTGTGTGTGTGTGTGTGTGGCGTCTGGCCAGTCTGTGGCTATAGTGTGAGAAGCGTGTGTGATGAACGTCCTCGAGGAGGGGAGGAAGGGAAAAAAAAGAACAAATGGTCACAAGAGGTGATGGGTGAGTGCCTCTCCAACCTCAGTGTTGTGGTCAAGTGTACTAACTGATAAGTGTTGGTATCAAACACCTTACCTCGAAGGTAAGTTCGGGTCTCTTTCTATAGACTTTATGTGGGAGAAAATATCAACATATTTTTATAACACAGATCTCCATAACCCAGTTCTCTATAACTCAGTTCTTTATAACTTGGATCTCTTTAGAAAACTCTGCCATGGCTCTCAACATTTCTGTCACCAGAACTGTCACTAACTATCACCATTGCCATCACACAGTCGTTAATATACTGTCACTTTATCTGATAAAACTTAAACCTTCATAACCCAGTTCTTTCCTCAAACTTACCACATACTCGCTCTCTCTCTCTCTACATAGATGTCTCCTTTCTAAGGGTGATATGCTAATCTGATTAACCCAGCTCTCCCCACAAGCCCGTCACTGCTCACCAACACCACAAGTCACTGCTCACTAACACCTACAAGTGTTTCCAGGGGAAAATTCGTAATAACCCAGCCATGGCGACCAAATCTCCCCACCACAACAATAATACCCAAAGTTCTCTCTACACACCACTCAAAAAAAAAAAAGGAAAAAAGAAGTAATAACCCGGCTCTGCTGGCCTGCCAACAATCAGGACAAACCCCACTACCGACTCATCTGTTCGCCAGCAACAGGAGCGGAAGAAGACAAATTCTCCCCATTAACTTTGCGCTGGGGGTTGTGTGTGTGTGTGTGTGTGTGTGTGTGTGTGTGTGTGGAGGGGTGGTGGAGGGGGAGGGCAAAGGTAAGGCCCCTGGTGTGTAGGATATTGGAAGTTATTACCCCAGCTGCAGTGGCTTGTGTAGTTATTCACCCAGCGCTCCTCGGGCGTACGTAAGGGTAGTCGTCCCTCTCTCACTCGCTGGGATGTTTACCTTGTCGATTCTCTGACTCGTACTTACGAAGTATCTCGATTATTCTTGAAAGGTTTTCAATATCATATTAGTTTATTAAGGGATTTTCAACCTTCCTGGAGTACTTGCGTCAGGGGCAAGAATGGGTGGTGTCTTGTCTGGGCTGGTGGGTAGCTTACACAAATACACACAGTCCCATGTCACCGAGATAGATGGAACTAGTCAGCCACTGATCGAACCCAATACCCATTAATGATATGCTCGACTGGTTCATCTCTCGCCTGGTATGGGACGATCGGTGTTGGGGTTCGAGTTAGGGAAATCAGTTTGGAGACTTCGACCAGAGAAATGACCAGCGAACCACCCACCCGCCCGCCCTCCCGCCCACACCCAGGGATCTGATGTGGAGGAAGTTGTTTCCCACAGAAATGACCTTGGCGTGAGGGGAGAGAGAGAGAGAGAGAGAGAGAGAGAGAGAGAGAGAGAGAGAGAGAGAGAGAGAGAGAGAGAGAGAGAGAGAGAGAGAGAGAGAGAGAGACTGTAAACATCTTTACAACTCTTACGTTTCGCTCTGCAAGGCCGCAAAAAAAAGGAGAAAAAAAAAAAAGAAACCACCCACCCAAGTCACTAAATAAACCAGCTTCGTTACCCCGCTCGTCTGACGAGTGCAGTGCCCGGCCGCCCAGCTGAGGCAGAGCATCACAACAAACACGCGCATCAAGATGCGTAATATCAAAGTAAACATAACGCCACAAAAGCCAGCTGTACGATGACGGCAGACACTAACATCACATGCCATAAGGGGGATGCACCCCTACTATTTACCCCTTAAACGCGACCATCACGTCACCCGGAGAATGGTGATGATCGCAATATCTTTCGCTCTGGTCGTGGGGTGAAGGGGGGGAAGAGGAGATGGGGTCGGGCAGGGTGAGAGGAAGGGGGTGAGGGGAGGGGGGAGGGAGAAAGTGAGAAGAGGGAGGAAGAGTGGGAAAAAGGGGAGTGGGGGAGATAAAAGTTGGGGAGGGGAAAAGTAGGGAGGGGGGGAGGGAGGAGGAGAGAAAGAGTAATATTAGAATGGAATTAGAGTGAGGAGTGAGGAGGTTTACAACAGAGTGAGGAACAGTGTGGGGGAGTGAGGAGTGAGGAGGTTTACAACAGAGGGAGGAACAGTGTGGGGGAGTGAGGAGTGAGGAGGTTTACAACAGAGGGAGGAACAGCGTGGGGGAGTGAGGAGCAAGGTGAGGACCATGGACATTGCCATGGTAACAAGAATGATACCTCCCTGGGCTTATACAGACTCGAACTACTTTAAGTAGGTTACTGGCGGCTCACTGACAGGCTGGGAGAGATAGACAAAAAATATCTCTCCCCCATCGTCGCAGAAGTCTCCCCAGGTGTCTCAGACGTCTGGAGAGACTTCTTAAGACCCTTGACTTGCTCCCATCACCTTCAGATTCTTCACACTTTCCCCATCACTTTAAGACGCTGCTGTACATGTGCCCATAACCTTAAGACCCCGTACTTTTTCCCATCACCATTAGTCGCCTCTCTCTCTCTCTCTCTCTCTCTCTCTCTCTCTCTCTCTCTCTCTCTCTCTCTCTCTCTCTCTCTCTCTCTCTCTCCCATGTTCACCCCCCCCCCCCAGATCATGTATCCCCACGTCGTCCCTGGCCTCTTCCTCGCTGTGTAACAATTCTATTTTCCGTTTTCTGTCCAGAAGCCAAGTGGCCGTTCTGGTTGTTAGCTGGAGGAGCTCCGGTGTTGCTGTGCCATGTGCAGCTCTCTCATGCACCGCTCATGACCGGCACTGTTGGCCCATCACAACCCATCCGCACTGTTGGTCCATTACAACCCATCAGCACAATTGACCCATCACAACCCATTAGCACTGTTGGCCTATCACAACCCATCAGCACTGTTAGCCCATCACAACCCATCAGCACTGTTAGCCCATCACAACCCATCAGCACTGTTAGCCCATCACAACCCATCAGCACTGTTAGCCCATCACAACCCGTCAGCTAGTCCACAAAACAACGTAATGGGAATCAGAGAACTGTTGAGTTAAGCTGCAACACGGGAAAATCTTTGACCTCGTAAGACCATTTTAACATGGTTTCAAAACAAGTTTTTCACCCTTGAGGCAATACTTCAAACATTGTAAACATCACTGATATGGAGCTAAGTAATGCGGGTCTGGACGAGTGTTGTAAAATGTTGGGATCCACTTGAAGCTTCGCTGTGAATGCGTAAACTTTGATTTAAATGTAAACTGAATTATTTTTGTGTATGCATTTGGTGATCAAGCTCTTTAATGTTGGCTGCGCTCTCTCTCTCTCTCTCTCTCTCTCTCTCTCTCTCTCTCTCTCTCTCTCTCTCTCTCTCTCTCTCTCTCTCTCTCTCTCTCTCTCTCTTCGTCTGCCCTTGTGTTTTTATATATCGATGTTTCTGCGTCTCGTTGCCAATCCCTTTTTTTGTTTATTTCTTTATATTCTTACTTATCATTTATCTTTCCCAAAAACTCGTTCCAAAAGGCTTTATTCTTGCTACAGGATCAAGTATCGGCTGAGAGAATTCAAACCTTCTGAGAAGTCGAACCTCAGGAGAAGAGGTAATGCTGCTTCGAAGTTCCGAATTCCAATAATAGGATTCGAACCCTTATAAGAAGATTCAAAGATCTTATTTGGAATATTGAACCTCCAGGGAATAAACAGGTCTTCTACACACTACAGGAAACCCTGTGACGTAAACTGAATCCCCCGTACAACATTCAAACGCTTAAGATGTATAAGTAATGAAGCAGAACCTCCATATGAGACTGTAGATTCGAAACCCACCCCGTAATGTCCATAGGTCTTCAAGAATAATAATACAAACTTAAGTGTGAAATGTTCTCAGTAAGTGAGGCGACGAAGCTCCATAGAAAGTTTGAACTCTAAGAGAGAGAAGGTTTGCTGTACTTGTTTTGAAAGTGATCCATGTTAGGACACACACACACACACACACACACACACACACACACACACACACACACACACACACACACATACACACACACCACACACACACACACACACACACACACACACACACACACACACACACACACACACACACACACACATATACACACATATACACACATAGACTCATCATACATTTTTTTTTTTTTTTTTTTTTTTTTTTTATACTTTGTCGCTGTCTCCCGCGTTTGCGAGGTAGCGCAAGGAAACAGACGAAAGAAATGGCCCCCCCCCCCCCCATACACATGTACATACACACGTCCACACACGCAAATATACATACCTACACAGCTTTCCATGGTTTACCCCAGACGCTTCACATGCCTTGCTTCAATCCACTGACAGCACGTCAACCCCTGTATACCACATGACTCCAATTCACTCTATTTCTTGCCCTCCTTTCACCCTCCTGCATGTTCAGGCCCCGATCACACAAAATCTTTTTCACTCCATCTTTCCACCTCCAATTTGGTCTCCCTCTTCTCCTCGTTCCCTCCACCTCCGACACATATATCCTCTTGGTCAATCTCTCCTCACTCATTCTCTCCATGTGCCCAAACCATTTCAAAACACCCTCTTCTGCTCTCTCAACCACGCTCTTTTTATTTCCACACATCTCTCTTACCCTTACGTTACTTACTCGCTCAAACCACCTCACACCACACATTGTCCTCAAACATCTCATTTCCAGCACATCCATCCTCCTGCGCACATCTCTATCCATAGCCCACGCCTCGCAACCATACAGCATTGTTGGTACCACTATTCCCTCAAACATACCCATTTTTGCTTTCCGAGATAATGTTCTCGACTTCCACACATTTTTCAAGGCTCCCAAAATTTTCGCCCCCTCCCCCACCCTATGATCCACTTCCGCTTCCATGGTTCCATCCGCTGACAGATCCACTCCCAGATATCTAAAACACTTCACTTCCTCCAGTTTTTCTCCATTCAAACTCACCTCCCAATTGACTTGACCCTCACCCCTACTGTACCTAATAACCTTGCTCTTATTCACATTTACTCTCAACTTTCTTCTTCCACACACTTTACCAAACTCAGTCACCAGCTTCTGCAGTTTCTCACATGAATCAGCCACCAGCGCTGTATCATCAGCGAACAACAATTGACTCACTTCCCAAGCTCTCTCATCCCCAACAGACTTCATACTTGCCCCTCTTTCCAGGACTCTTGCATTTACCTCCTTTACAACCCCATCCATAAACAAATTAAACAACCATGGAGACATCACACACCCCTGCCGCAAACCTACATTCACTGAGAACCAATCACTTTCCTCTCTTCCTACACGTACACATGCCTTACATCCTCGATAAAAACTTTTCACTGCTTCTAACAACTTGCCTCCCACACCATATATTCTTAATACCTTCCACAGAGCATCTCTATCAACTCTATCATATGCCTTCTCCAGATCCATAAATGCTACATACATATATATATATATATATATATATATATATATATATATATATATATATATATATATATATATATATATATATATATATATATATATATATGTATGATGAGTCTACACATAGACTCATCATACATATATATATATATATATATATATATATATATATATATATATATATATATATATATATATATATATATATATATATATATATATATATATATATATATATATATATATATATATATATATCCACTCATACAAAAGTATCCATTTACCTATCAATACGCTGTTGACTGGTGCATATGCAAGTGAACATAGAGAGTATGATCCGAGACTGGGGACCGTGAGGAGTGTTGCTCCTACCGTCCACTGGACTAAATTAAAATGTTTATCAACCGTCCGCAATACATCAAAGGAAATGAAATTAAAATGTAAATGTCATAACACAGCGGTGCCTGGCATCGCTTTCATCTGGGGGGGGGATGAAGTAACGCTGGCCTGGGTAGGAGGAAGAATTACCTTGACCAGGGGATAGCCACCTAGCCAGCTGGACGGTCAGTCCCTCCTCTTTCATGGCTCGTTGATATCCTCTCTATCCTCCTCCTCCTCTCCTCCTCCTCCTCTCCTCCTCCTCCTCCTCCTCCTCCTCCTCTCTCCTTCCTCCATCATTTTGACTTCCTTTTTTTCTTTATATCTTGATCTCCCTCTTTCCCGTCTACCGCCCCCCCCCCCCTTCTCATCTTCGTTAGTCCCCTTCCTCCCCTCCATCTACTTGCCTTCGTCCTATCTCAAGTGTCCCAGCTACCCTACCATCCTGACCAATCCCAGCGTCCCATGCATCCCAAGACCTCGCCCCATCTCAGCACATTCCACTATCTCATCTGTCTCAGCGCCTCGACCCATGCCAATATCCCGAGTCATCCCAGTTCCACAATCTATCACATCATCGCGTCCCATTCCAGACATCCCTGTGTCCAAGGATCCTAGCCATGTTAGCAGCCCTTCCCATCCCAGCCATCCCAGTATCCCAGCCATCTCAGTATCCCAGCATCCCGTGCCTCACTTGATGAGGGTAAGGGTAATGAGCGGCAATCTGGCTGACACTGTGGCCACATCAAGGTAGTTAAGGGGAGATAACAAGCCACACCTCGTTACCATCACCGCTCGAATCACCAGCAAATGAGCCTACAATCTCCTCTTATCCTGTGGTGGCTGACTGGCCCAACGCTCTCTCTCTCTCTCTCTCTCTCTCTCTCTCTCTCTCTCTCTCTCTCTCTCTCTCTCTCTCTCTCTCTCTCTCTCTGGTCAGTGCAGGTACAGGGTACACACACACACACACACACACACACACACACACACACACACACACACACACACACACACACACACACACACACACATCGAGGAGCTGAACAAGTTGCATAATGACTCACTTCTGTACCTAGTACACCAGTGGAGGTTGACAGGAGACGGGAGAGGACGGGTTGTTGACAGTCACACGTCCCCGGGGTTGGGATCCCTCGGGTAATTACCAGACACGAACACGTTGGGAAAAAAAAGGGGGAGGGGTTTAATGGTGATAATTAATATCTAATGATGATAATCAACCTCTTATATAGGCTACTTCAATTACTTTTTCTCGTTATCTTGATTTTCATGTTTTGTGTTTCTGTTGTAATCTGTATAGATCATAAGAACAGGAAATGATGTTATCATATAGTGATTCCTGAGGGACGAGACTGACCTGGGTCAACGTGGTTGCACAGGAGGTCATAACAAAGGTCACATGGCCTCTCAGGTTACGTGTCCCGTCGTGCCAAGACCTTCTCTCTCCCTGGCTGGAGGGAAGGTCTTCCAGGCTCACGTCGTCCAGTGAGGAGGTTGTCTGTGGCTCGAGTACCCTACCCTACCACCTGAGCCTTATCTCCCACTGACGCCGTTAATGAGGCTC
The DNA here is from genome assembly GCF_036320965.1 of Panulirus ornatus. Lineage (NCBI taxonomy): Eukaryota > Metazoa > Arthropoda > Malacostraca > Decapoda > Palinuridae > Panulirus > Panulirus ornatus. The sequence continues at coordinate 61,022,194 of NC_092242.1, forward strand.
AGACTTGGTGTCTGAACCATTTCCTATGCATCAAGAGGAGACTGGAGTTCTTAGAACTGACCCTGTGTCTCGGTAAAGCTGGAGGACGAGGAAGAGGCAGCCCTTAAGCCGGTTAGCGTGGTGCCAGGCACGTGGCACCTCTTCCGATAATGACCAGCTCCTCGCACACCTGATCCGGTTGTCGGTACTCGCTCTCCCCGAGTAGTGGCTACTGTGTGGGCTGATCCGAGGATGTCCGCCTCCGCCTGGAGTGAGTCCAGCTACTCCCCCAGGCTCTCAGGTGCAAGAGGGAGATGTGTCAGGGAGACAAGCAGGTGTGGGGGAGGAGGAGGTTTTCAGATGTGAGGGGCGCGGGCCTCTCTCATTCTGCACTGCATCTCAAGTCCTTTTCTCTCTCTCTCTCTCTCTCTCTCTCTCTCTCTCTCTCTCTCTCTCTCTCTCTCTCTCTCTCTCCTCTGCTCTCTTCTTTCGCCACGCGCCCTTCCCCGCCAACGTACGCCTCGCTGATCCACCCGTGGTGAACACCTGCGTAAGGACATCCACGGACCTAAATCTAGAGCAGTACAGGGGCCTTGGGAGGATCGTCAGGAAGACATAAGTGAAAATACAATATCCTCAGATGAAGATCAGATGGCACACAAGACTAGACTCATCTCTGGAACACATGTTCGTAAGATTCGTGGGACAGAGTGACATATTCCTAACTCGTAGACGATACCAGACAGCGGGAAGTTAATGCGGTTAAGAGATCGAGAGAGATACCCAGCCAGAGGGAAGGTTTAGCAGGGGGATAAGTTAAGAAGGAAATTGATCTGGTAAATACATGGACACGGGAACAGTGGCGTCCTTACGTCATGACAGCCCACGTGTTAACATATGACCGGGAGTTACACTATGACAGTCAATTCAATCTTACATCTTCTACTTTATGGAATGTTCCCTCAAAGGCTCAGTCCTCTGTTCTTAACGCTACCTCGCTAACGCGGGAAATGGCGAATGGTATGAAAAAAAGAAATATATATATATATATATATATATATATATATATATATATATATATATATATATATATATATATATATATATATATATATATATATATATATATATATATATATATATATATATATCAAATACGTTACTGAAGCTGTAACACGTCGCAGCTGTAATCCACTATCTTCCCCCAGTAGTTTACACTAAGCTGGTTTCCCTGACACCGTCAGGTCCATCCTCGACCATAAACACCCACACTGGCCCTCAGACACACTGAGCGACATTCAAGCCGCCTGATGCAAATTGGTTCTAACTGGTCCTAAGTGGGCTAACGAGGGTTAATTCTCGGAAGAATGTCGCCAGGACCCTAATCACCTGGCGTGTTAACAGGGACACACTCAAAAGAAATTCGGTCATTACAATTTGCGTGGTGTAGACAGAGGAGGCCTCCTGGTTCCTTAGACTGAATAAGTGACTATTTATATGGTGGGGAAGCTGTACACTCGTGTTGTCTCGTCTCTCAACCTTGTATATATGTACCCTCTTTACTAGTGTGTGTGTGTGTGTGTGTGTGTGTGTCGTGATAGCTATATCTCCTTCTATCCTCATCTATCAAACCAACAACAGAGGACTGAGGAAAAAGATATTCTATCATCGTAACAGATGTTACACTATCTTTATACTGCCACAAGAGATATCTATATACCGTCACAACAGATATCTGTGTACCGTCACAACAGATATCTATATACCGTCACAACAGATATCTATATACCGTCACAACAGATATCTATATACCGTCACAACAGACACTTACACTATCTATATACCGTCACAACAGACACTTACACTATCTATATACCGTCACAACAGACACTTACACTATCTATATGCCTGTCACAACAGACACTTACACTATCTATATACCGTCACAACAGACACACTATCTATGTATCGTTACAACAGAAAGATACACCATCTATATACCGTTCCATTGCACAGTCACGCTATCTGTATACCGTTACATCAGACATGTTACACTATTCATATCACCGTTACTTCAGACAGTGACACTATCTACATGGTGTCACAAGAGATAGTAAGATCACCTGTATATCAGAGAGGCGAGGCCTCATTCACTGGATTACTCACGCTAACTCCATCCAGATCCGTTTGTATTTGATTCCATAATTTATCTACACCTTCACCAGGAGACAGGTCAACATTTCTCCCCCCTCTCTCTCTCTCTCTCTCTCTCTCTCTCTCTCTCTCTCTCTCTCTCTCTCTCTCTCTCTCTCTCTCTCTCTCTCTCTCTCTCTCTCTCCACTCGCATAAATGCTCATTTCTGCATCTGCTTTCACTCACTTACCTATTCGTTGTCTCGTTTTCCGTGTCCTGTCTGTCTGTCTGTCTGTCTGTCTGTCTGTCTGTCTATCGCTGTGTCTGTCTATCTACCACTCTCTCTCTCTCTCTCTCTCTCTCTCTCTCTCTCTCTCTCTCTCTCTCTCTCTCTCTCTCTCTCTCTCTCTCTCTCTCTCACGACAAACAACAGTGCTACTCTGAGGCCACCGTCCGCCCCGCCCTGGACACACCACGTCAGAAAAGTAATTACCCGACGCGACGCGCCATCCACGATCGAGAGTAGACACACACACACACACACACACACACACACACAAACGCGCGCGCGCTCCTCGCATCCGCCAAAACAAACACATCTTCAACGGGATCGCTAAACCACATTTCACATGTGATCAACACACTGACCACTCTCGATATATATATATATATATATATATATATATATATATATATATATATATATATATAAATACGTATAGAAATGTTACAGAGAGATAGATTGGGAGGCATAGCATCGTCAGCAGGGGATAGATGGAGCATGAATATAGCGGGACAATGGGACGTGGATGGACCGAGCGACTGGGAGGCAGGATGTAAACAAAGCCAGCATCTCTGAGCCCGTCATGGCCACTCACGAGAATTAATCCCCAGGTTGAAAAGACGAGGTCTATATGTGTCCATTGTGACTCTCTCACCGCAAACAATGCCTTACATATCACTATGTATGTACGTATGTAAGTTCCCTGGGGGTATGTATGTATGTAAGTGCCCTGGGGTATGTATGTATGTAAGTGCCCTGGGGTATGTATGTATGTATGTGCCCTGGGGTATGTATGTAGGTATGTGCCCTGGGGTATGTATGTAGGTAAGTGCCCTGGGGTATGTACGTAGGTAAGTGCCCTGGGGTATGTATGTATGTATGTGCCCTGGGGTATGTATGTATGTAAGTGCCCTGGGATATGTTTTTAGTCACATATATGTATAAACCCATGTAACCAACTCGTAATTAACAGTCTTGTTGGATGTAGATGTTAAGAAAGATGATTTGAGCTTGCTGTTGGAGGACGAGACACAGCCATATTGAGAACCATTAGGTGGTGCGTGTGCTTGCCACCTTCGGCCTCACGAACGAACCTCACGCACGCACAGTATCTTTCGTGTCAGAAAAAAAAAACCACCTTTTTGCAGTTTTGTAAATTGATGACTTTTAATAACTTTGAACCTCTTCCATCTTACCCCCCACCCTTCTTTTCCCCTCCTTATCTCCCATCCCATCAATACCTCTCCCTTCCTAATTCATCCTAATTCCTCACTTACGTCTCTATCTCTCACACCCCCCAGGAGATCCTCCTCCCCCCAACCCCCTTACTCAAAGGAGGTTCATGAAAATACACAGTAAAGATGAGAGGCGGGTCTGAGGCCTCGCAGGAGGAGGGAGGAAGGAAAGCACAAAAGTGGAGACAAAGAGCCAAAGACCAGCTTGATAGTTGGCAGAATAGCTTCCCTCTCTCCTCTTTGTCATCAGAGGCACAACCTTACAGCTTTTTTCACTTTATTTTTACTTTTGTCTACTTTTTTTTTTGGCGGGAATAAGAGGAGGAGGAGGAGGAGGAGGAGGAGGAGGAGGAGGGGGCCATTCCTTAGATTGTTTCCCTGGACAGTGTCGGTGGCTGGCTTGCTGCTGCTGCTGCTGCTGTGGGGCTCCTACTGCTGCTGTAGAGCTTCTACTGCTGTAGGGTTCTTACTGCTGCTGTAGAGCTTCTACTGCTGTAGGGCTCTTACTGCTGCTGTAGAGCTTCTACTGCTGTAGGGCTCTTACTGCTGCTGTAGAGCTTCTACTGCTGTAGGGCTCTTACTGCTGCTGTAGAGCTTCTACTGCTGTAGGGCTCTTACTGCTGCTGTAGAGCTTCTAAAGCTGTTGCTGCTGCGGGAGCTGGAAGAGAGAGGAAGAGGGGATGATGATGACAGTATACACAGGGAAGTAAGCCAAGGACCTGATATAGAGTGATGAGAATAACTTAATAAAATGATGCAAAAAATAATAATCTAAGTTAAGAGGAACAAGACACAGCTATACATTAGAAAAAGTCGGTGAGGGAGAGAGGAAGTGATGATACATCATCAAGAATTAGATTAAGATGGTTAAAAAGCATATCTGAAAATGTTTCTTGCTGAGCCTTGAAGGTCTGAGCCTCTCACATCCATTGAAAGGATTACGTAATGGTCTGGGTAGTGAGAATGGATTCCCTTTTCTACTGAGAGAGGCACTATATTGTTCTTTAAAGTCTGTATCTACAAAAGGACGAATCGAGAACTTCCTTACATCCTGCATCAGTGAGAAAGTTATAGGAGTCTCTTTTCCAGGGAATCTGCTATCTCCAGCATTATGAGTCTACGGAACGAAAACAACTGAAATCCTCAGGCATGACTGAGTCTGTCCTACACTTGTAGCGTCGACAGCCCCAGATTACTCTGTGCTCATGCAAAGCCCCACGCCCTCTGCTCTCACTCCATCCATTATACCCCAAAGCATCGTACACAAGTCCCGTTAAACGCAACACAGAATCTAATAACATTTTCTCTCTTTTTTTCCCCCTCCTCCTCATCCTCCGTACACAGCCAAACACAACGGGTATGGCCAGTGTTCCATCGCTTCCAGGAACCATGTTTTAACCTGCAGCTCCAGGACCTTCAGGGTGTACTGTTTGTGGGAGGGGAATGGGAGCATCTCTTAGGTCTGGGGAGAGCATCTGGGGAGAGGGTTTTGTCCAAGATATCTGGGGTGAGGGGCAAGGGGCGAGAGAGAGCCTGAAATGGGGTATCTAGTGTGATGAGCCTGGTATGACGATGACAGGGGTGTCTAGAATGAAGGATTAAGGTCCAAAGATCCATGGATGAGGTAGCCTGAAGTCAGGTATCTGGGGCAAGAGGTCTTGAATACGGAGATAGAGGGGAGCGGATGGGAGGATGCTCCAGAGGAAGCATGTAGAGCGTGGGATCTATGCGGAAGGAATTGTCTGGAAAGGTACGACGGAAATGGGTGGGATCGAGAGGCAAGAGTTCTGAACAAAGGTTTTAGACTGAGTGAAACTGGACGAGCAGCCTGGAGTAAGCCACCCAAAACTTGGGTTCTCCAGTGAGTGAGAAAAACGACGGGTCTGGAATGTATGGAGAGGAAGGCACGGACCTCGCATGTGAGATGTGTAACGAGGGTAAGAGAGCAAGGGTTGGAGGAACGGAGGTTAAGTAACAAGGAGTATCCAGGGACAGGTCTTGACCTGGATTGAATGAAAGGATAGTGAAGATAGGGTGGTTTTGGGGGGAAGGGGTAACGATTTTGGAATAAGGGTCCGATGCAGGCACGTGTGGCGATGAATCTCCCTGGAAGTGTCGCGACGAAGGCTTCTCGAGAGTGAGGGAGTCTGGACCCAGGAAAAGAGAATCAGGCTGTACAAAACGGCGCTTCGGATCGAGAGGCGTTCATTAAGGAACCTGGTAAATGCTGGGTTAAGAGGAGGCCAGACCGATAGCCCGGAGGTATGGGTCCCGGATGGGACATCTAGAAGAGATATCACGGAACAACAAGTCTTCAGCGGAGGAGAGGCAACGAAGGGACCCGGAGCGAAGTGTCTGGGACGAGGGCTCTGGAATGCGAGTTTCTAGGACGAGTGTGTGTGTGTGTGTGTGTGTGTGTGTGTGTGTGTGGCCAGCTGTAGGTATTGGAGCGAGGCTGTCCACTGCGGCCCCAGTTAATGTCAAGCGAGCGGGGAGCCTCGCTCCAGGCATTACTGGACGTGCCATCATGATCTCTGGAACAGTTTTATCGACCTGGAACCAGAGTGTGACGGTGTCCAGTGCTGTGTGGGGTTGGATGGTGGTGTTCAGTGGTGTGTGGGGTTTGGTAGGAAGGGGGTCTTTGTAGGGTCGGTTGATGGTCGTCTCTGTTTTGTGTGGGATTGGTTGGTGATTTC
>NC_092242.1:61033519-61051019 GCF_036320965.1 Panulirus ornatus
GGTCGAAGGTTCCAGCCCCATCATGGAAGTAAGAGATTCCAGTGAGGTCAAGGGTTTCCAGAGTTAATGACTGTAAGAGCCTCACCTGTACGAGAAGCGGACAGTGTAATTGGCCTTGATAGGGCAATTAGGGTTATTAGAAGTTTTGACAAATCGTCCAGTAGATATTTATGGCAAGTAGATTTCATGGGGTGTAGAGTTCATGGGGTGTAGAGTTCATGGGAAGTAGAGTTCATGGGGTGTAGAGTTCATGGGGTGTAGAGTTCATGGGAAGTAGAGTTCATGGGGTGTAGAGTTCATGTGGTGTAGAGTTCATGGGAAGTAGAGTTCATGGGGTGTAGAGTTCATGGGGTGTAGAGTTCATGGGAAGTAGAGTTCATGGGAAGTAGAGTTCATGGGAAGTAGAGTTCATTTGGTGCCAGTTCGTAGCATATAGAGTTTGAGTTTTGTCTTTACTTACATTTTTCTTCATAATTACTGTTTACTACACCAGATATTGCTTGTTGTCACTTAACTGCTACTGGATCGTTGTGAATATAAATTTAACTGGCTCAATCTATCTCGGGTCACGGTAATCACAGATAAACACCATAATTTTGAATGTATCATGGGAGGTTTTATAGTAAAGGTCAGTGGTAACAGACGATTAACTTTGCTAATAGCAGCACTAGATTTAACATTGTTAACTTGTAAAGGTCAGTGGTAAACCAGCACTAGATTTAACATTGTTAACTTGTAAAGTGGCAACAGATGACTAACTTTGTTACCGGCAGCACTAGATCTAACATTGTTAACTGTAAGACAAGATTAATATTATGGGTAGCACAAGACTGAATGTTGGGGAGGGTGTAAGTCGACTGCAGGAGACAAAACACAGATTGTGTTAGATGGTTGATACATCTATCCCATCTATCGTCGACGGTAGACGAGGTAGATGGTAGACGAGGTAGATGGTAGATGGATCCATCACATCTATTCCAGCTCCAATTTCCCCTCCTTTTCCAGAGTGTTGTCATTCTTTTTTTTTCCCCTCCCCCTTCTAAACTTAAGAAAGAAAAAAAGTTATTAATTAGAAATCAGTAGAAAAGTTTCCTCTTAAATATTGAAGAGAATGTGGGAGGTGAGGAGGAGAGAGAGAGAGAGAGAGAGAGAGAGAGAGAGAGAGAGAGAGAGAGAGAGAGAGAGAGAGAGAGAGAGAGAGAGAGAGAGAGAGAGAGAGAGAGAGAGAGAGAGAGAGAGAATTTCTAGTAATCTTAAACTTCTCATTTTTGTATTTGTTGCCTTCCATGATGAATATGTAGTCATCTCGTAACTCATCTTACTCATCCACATCATGTTCACACACGTAAGCCTTCAGACTTCAGCTCACATTAAACTGAATATTTTTTCCACATGATTTCAGCAGAATTGGTATACCAATCTAATCATCTTCACCAACGTTTAATTTGTGGATTATTGTCTTATTCGTATTTTAGAAGTTCACTGAAATAAAAAGTGATTTGAAGGGAATGACTGTGATGATGTCACACCCCAGCCAGCCACACCTGAGCAGGTCAGGGGTCACACCCCAGCCAGAGAGACCTGAACAGGTCAGGGGTCACACCCCAGCCAGAGAGACCTGAGGAGGTCAGGGGTCACACCCCAGCCAAACAGACCTGAGGAGGTCAGGGGTCACACCCCAGCCAAACAGACCTGAGCAGGTCAGGGGTCACACCCCAGCCAGACAGACCTGAACAGGTCAGGGGTCACACCCCAGCTAGACCCGAACTGGTCCGAGTGTGCCCCACGTACATGTACCATCCATGATCCATCATAACTAGTATGTAGAGTGTATGTAAATGGGATACATATGATAGGTATTTTAGAGGTTTAATTACTGTAATAGGTAGCCTGTGGGGGGAGGGAGTCTGAGTAATGAGCTGTTGGAAATGTACTTACCCTGATGAGGGGGACCCGATCCCTACCCTGGTGAGGAGGGCCCGCTCCCTATCCTGATGTGAGGGACAGCAGCTCCCTGCCCTAATGTGAGGTCCCCCCACTCCCTACCCTCATGAGGGCCCGCTCCCTACCCTGATGTGAGGGACAGCCCCCTTACCCTAATGTGAGGGACCACTCCCTACCCTGATGAGGTCCCACTCCCTACCCTCGTGAGGGCCCGCTCCCTACCCTGATGTGAGGGACAACCCCCTTACCCTAATGTGAGGGACAACTCCCTACCCTGATGAGGTCCCACTCCCTACCCTCATGAGGGCCCGCTTCCTATCCTGATGAGAGGGCCCGCTCCCTACCCTCATGATGGCTTGCTCACTGGTTCGAAAAACTCTGTAAAAAAAACAAATAAAACCTCGATCGAAATAGAAGTGATTTATCAATTAACTCATATTTGAAATGGCAAATGAAACATTCTTTTTATTTGTCTCCTTGAAATCGTGTAGACGACGAGGACCAAACACGACGAACAGAAAGGTAGAAAAAGGAAGGCATATATAGCAAAACTGACAAGGTATCAAAAGATAATTAGAAAAATGAGTCATACAATTAGAGAGGTAAGAGAGATATGTTGAATATAAAATATGTGAGCTATAGGTGGAAGACAAAACTACAAACGAAAATAGAAAAAAAGAAATAGAATCGATACATTGAAATGAGAAACACAGACAAAATTGACAGAGGGAAAATGAATATGTGAGCTGAGGAAACATGGATGTGGGGGGGGAAAAGTACAGGAGAGAAAGTTAATTCAGATATTAGACCAGAGGAAAAGAAGGTATTCAGACAACACAGACTATAATGAAAACGGAACCTACAATGAACAGGAATCATAAAAAACCGGAAAAGTTGAAAAAAATGCCTTAGAGAAAACTGCAAATTTCAAAAACCATAACAGTAGAATGGCAAGTGTGGGAGGTATTCTAGAAAAAAAAAATAGGAGCTATAGAAAAGGGATTTTATAGAAACGGAAGTAATGAAAGGGTTTGTAAAGAAAACGGAGAGTGTTTGAAATGAAAAGAATAGAAAATGGGGTCCTGGCCTCGTTACCTGCAAGGAGCAACGAGGTTAAAGTGGCGATATATACTTTAATGACTTTGTTGCACGCAAACCCTCTCACAGGCACCGGGGAGAGTAACTCTCACACACCCTCTCACAGGCACCGGGGAGAGTAACTCTCACACACCCTCTCACAGGCACTGGGGAGAGTAACTCTCACATCCCCCTCTCATAGGCACTGGGGAGAGTAACTCTCACATCCCCCTCTCACAGGCACCGGGGAGAGTAACTCTCACATCCCCCTCTCACAGGCACTGGGGAGAGTAACTCTCACATCCCCCTCTCACAGGTACTGGGGAGAGTAACTCTCACATCCCCCTCTCACAGGCACTGGGGAGAGTAACTCTCACATCCCCCTCTCACAGGCACTGGGGAGAGTAACTCTCACATCCCCCTCTCACAGGTACTGGGGAGAGTAACTCTCACATCCCCCTCTCACAGGCACTGGGGAGAGTAACTCTCACATCCCCCTCTCACAGGCACTGGGGAGAGTAACTCTCACATCCCCCTCTCACAGGCACTGGGGAGAGTAACTCTCACATCCCCCTCTCACAGGCACCGGGGAGAGTAACTCTCACATTCTCCTCTCACAGGCATTGGCAGGAGACTCGCTCCTTGGTGTAGCGGTTAGCGTTGCTGACCGTGGCACATTCACGGGCCGCCCAGGGTCGAGCGAACAGATTCGAATCCTGGCTACGGCAGTCGGCCCACAGTCAACCTAGCTGTTCATCTACCCTTTGGAGTTGGTTGATAATTTGGGTACTTCATTGGGCTACGATATATATATATATATATATATATATATATATATATATATATATATATATATATATATATATATATATATATATATATATATATATATATTTACTTATTTATTTATTTATATATTCAGCTACAATGTGTACAGCTTGAGGGCATAAGAAGACTGAGAAGCTGTCAAGATCATGTCTGTCAGTTTAGACCTTCACATTGACGGGAGTTTGACAGGGACCTTTCCTTTCCCTCACCCAATTGACAGGAGGGAGTCGGTGATAGCTTAAAAAATAACTGCTGAGCGGAATTACATTTTCTTGTCAAGTCAAACCTATTTTTTTTTCACTAGACAGTCCCAATCGTGGGCCAATCATGCCTCCTGTTGTCTGTCTATCGCACGTAAACTCGTGTAAACTTACACTCAGCTTTAGGCTAAGGCACACTTAAGATGCGCTCAAGGTCAAGGTAGTTACTGTTGTATCCAGTCATTCATTCATGTGTCTGTCGGTCCTTAGATTTGCTCTATGGTGAGAGACACATCAGTAAGACTTGAGACGTCCTTTGACCCAAACCTGAGGAGCTGAGGTCACCAGCAGAGCTGACCTTAGTATCTGTAACTATAGCAGGAGTCGACACCGTTCCCCCTTGTGCTTAAGCCGCTCAAAAATGTTAAGCTCAAAAGCAAATTTCTAGACGCAGAGAAAATGAACCAACGTTGGATGGTTTTGATGATATGTTGATGTGCATGACGTCCTCATGACTGACGCCTGACGCCTGCATGATTATGAAATAGTGGAAATGTTGGCTTTTCACGAACTTTTCAGGATATTTTCCCCGGGAACTGGATGGCTAGCATAGCTTAACAGAGCCTTCCCCAGGGACAGAGCCATCCCCAGAGACCGAGCCATCCCCAGAGACAGAGCCATCCCCAGAGACAAAATCTTTCCCAGGGACAGAGCCTTCCCCAGAGATAGAACCATTACCTAGAGACGGAACCTTCCCTAGAGACAGAGGCATCCCAGGGACAGAACCCTCGTCAGGGACAAAATCCTCCCCAGAGACAGAACCTTTCCCAGGGACAGAAAGAACCCTCCCCAGATGGAACATTGCCCCAGGAGTGAGCCATCCCCCAGAACTGAACCTTCCCCAGGCCAGAATCTTCTCCCGGACGAGTCATAAACTTCAGACCAACACAGACAGCAAAGAGTGAGCCTGGTGGTGGCAAGATGGCGGGGTAAATGTAAACCCATCCGCCATGGTTGGTTTACCTCCTGGGTATCACTGTAAACTTGTTAACACGCGAGTGGGGACTGGTTTACCTTGCCAGGCTCGGTTTTCCAGGAAAGGATTTATAATACTTTTTTTTCCTCTAGCTGGAAATACTACCACAACGCTTGTTATATTTCAGCTTCCTGGAAACCAATGTCATATGGTTTTCCCCTTGGCCTTCGAGTACTGGCTTCTGGACTCAAGATTTCTTGATTTCGTCAAATATTTTTCCTCTCGCTCGCTCGTACCCTCCCGCAGCTGTGAGTGTGGTGTCGCACTCAGAGATTTCTTTAAACGCTTGGTTGAGGAGGTCACACTCCTGCTACCCCCTTCTCCTCCTCCTCCTCGTCGCAGACTACTCTGAAATGCAATTAAAGAAGCTCATTCTCCACTAGAAGTCAGTTAATTACACCCTGGCCCTCATTAGATTACCATATATACCCACCGAGGCCAGTGAGTTACAGTCTCCAGACGAGGTTGTTGGCTTGTTACCACCGTTTAACAAGCTGCCTTACATTTTTTTGTTTTTGTTTTTCCACGAGTCTAATTCACAATACAGAACCAACTTTTACAAGGACGCGAGAAATTTGCATTTAGTGTGTGTCTATAAATTAAAGTGATAATGAGATGCCTGTAAATTGGTGTTAATGAAATACGTAAACTGTAATCGTACTGATTATGGTACTGTATTTTGTGCTCTAACTTTGATTTACATGCACAACGGAAACTCCCAAGTAGTGGCGATACTGTATACTAACCACTCCTGCTGGTGGTGACGACGGATCAGGTCTGCCAGAGGGTTCCTCTGATGTTCCTCACCCACCACCTGACCCTCTGATGTCCCTCACTCACCACCTGACCCTCTGATGTCCCTCACTCACCACCTGACCCTCTGATGTCCCTCACCCACCACCTGACCCTCTGATATCCATCACCCACCACCTGACCCTCTGATGTCCCTCACTCACCACCTGACCCTCTGGTGTCTCTCACCCACCACCTGACCCTTTGATATCCATCACCCACCACCTGATCCTCTGATGTCCCTCACTCACCACCTGACCCTCTGGTGTCCCTCACCCACCACCTGACCCTCTGATGTCCCTCACCCACCACCTGACCTTATCCGACAGTCCCACCTAAAAATTCCACTCAAAGGACCTACGTTACTGGACAATGCACGGAGCCACTTTAGAAACCCACTTAGTGGGGTTATATGAGAGATCCACTTAGGAGCTTACACTGAGAAAAATCATTCGACAAGCCTGATTACGGAGCCCACTTCAGGAACCTACTTACAGTAGTGCCCTCTCAAGAGATCATCTCAATGAACCTACGGAAGTAGCCAACATAAGATCCATCGCCATGACCTAATCTAACACCCGAATAGCCCCTACTTCCCCAACCAACTTCCCACGCAAGGTCTCTATACAGGGACTATTTCAAACCCGCCATGAAACCCCATATTAAGAAATCAGATGCTATCCAAAGTCTTGAAGTAAAATACCGAGGAAAACCAATACCCTAAACCCTCCTTCCCAAGCTACTAATCGTCCCAGGGGCCCATCAGATTCCATTACAAGATCCAAGCTGTATTTCAAAGGATCGACTCAAGTGCCCCCCCCTTAAGTCCACTCACGTCCCACTGAAGGTGTGGCCGTAAAGGCCCACTGAAGAGTCACTTCAAGTGTCAGTCTAGGCGCCAGAGGGCCATCCCCACTCCTTATCACTGACCGTCCCAGGTCCCAGGTCTTCTCTCTCCACCCCCGACGTGACTCACTGCCTCACATGAGAACATAATAACTCCCCAGCATCCTGATGTATGGGTTGGATCTCTCTTAATTAATTTCCCTAATTTCCTTGTTATGCTAATTGTTTCCACACTGCATGAGCGAGCATTACCTGCAGAGGAGCTCTGAGGTCTGTGATAATCGCCGGAGGGAGGGAGAGAGAGAGAGAGAGAGAGAGAGAGAGAGAGAGAGAGAGAGAGAGAGAGAGAGAGAGAGAGAGAGAGAGAGAGAGAGAGAGAGAGAGAGAGAGAGAGAGAGAGAGAGAGAGGGAGGAAACGAACATATAATCAAGTGAAGACGAAAAGTAATTCATAAGATCATTAAACAAACGCGTGAGCCATAACCAGACTGGCTCAAGACTGAGACCCCAGCTAACGCAGGCTCACAAGGGACCTGCAGATGCCACAGGAAAAGATGCAGAAAACGGGCATGCAAAGGGGCATCCTGTGTGTCCCTTCCTTCACCACCCGCCAAGAGCTGCTGGTCCTCCCGACTCTCCTCAGCCACCAGTGGGAGCTTCGGGAACGACCTGTAGCCGCTTCTGCACCACCGTCACATCCTGCCACTTGGGATCCATCGTCCCCAAGTTGCAGTTCGGCACTGCCACCACCACCGAGCCCATCCTAGCTCGTGCAGATCCACCACAGGGAAGGTCTCCCTCCAAACACTATGAAGAATTTAGATAACCCATGAATCTAGTGTCACCACAGGTTTTTCAACAGTGTACCCCCTTCTTACAGGTCTATTCTATTGTGTACATTTTCTTTGCGTATTGTACAGCCTTTGGCTTCATTTCATCCAATGAATTCTTCATTGATATTATGATCGTCATTATTATTATGGTTGCTTGCCATGTGTATGAAGAAAGAACAAAGACCTAACTTACCAGTGGTCTGCGGCCTGATAGTTGTCCTACAGACCAAGACAGACCCATCCCACTAATGGTCTGTGGCCTGGTAGTTGCCCTAAAGACCATGACAGACTTAACCTACCGATGGTCTGTGGCCTGGTAGTTGCCCTACAGACCAAGACAGACCTAACCTACCAGTGGTCTGTGTCCTGGTAGTTGCCCTACAGACCAAGACAGACCTAACATACCAGTGGTCTGTGTCCTGGTAGTTGCTCTACAGACCAAGACGGACCTAACCCACCAGCGGTCTGTGGCCTGTTCATTGCCCTACAGACCAAGACAGACCTAACCTACAGGTGGTCTGTGGCCTGTTCGTTGCCCTACAGACCATGACAGACCTAACCTACCAGTGGTCTGTGGCCTGTTCGTTGCCCTACAGACCAAGACAGACCTAACCTACCAGTGGTCTGTGGCCTGTTCGTTGCCCTACAGACCAAGACAGACCTAGCTTATCAGTGGTGTGTGTTGTAGTGTTTGCCGTAAAGCGCGAGCCACCTAACCTCTGCTCTGTAATCACCCAACTTTTACCATTCACCGGCAGTAAGTCAGATCCGAGTTAAAAACAAAGAAAAGTTATTAGCAACTTGTTTGCAAAAGTTATTCTGGGGGAAAGTTGCTCCTGAAGTCAGGGAAGAAATGAATAAAGAATGCAATGTTTACGGGTTAACTTTAGATGGCCTCTTAAGTCAACTCCAAATGGAACTCCAATTAATAAAAGTGATTAACAATAATGGCTGACGTCATTAGTCTGGGATGTTAATAGTTGTGGTGTTAAGTTCGAAGACTTAGAGGGGTATATAGTAGCTGAGATTTAAGTGTCTCTCTCTCTCTCTCTCTCTCTCTCTCTCTCTCTCTCTCTCTCTCTCTCTCTCTCTCTCTCTCTCTCTCTCTCTCTCTCTCTCTCTCTCTCTCTCTCTCTCTCTCTCTCTCTCTCGTACGTAACATTGGGACAGCACCTGCACACACACACACGACTCGTTCTGCCTATCTCAAGATCTTCTTGAGGCAAACCCTGAGATTTGTAGCCCTGCCATTTGTAGGTACAGTACTCTTAAGAGAGAGAGAGAGAGAGAGAGAGAGAGAGAGAGAGAGAGAGAGAGAGAGAGAGAGAGAGAGAGAGAGAGAGAGAGAGAGAGAGAGAGAGAGAGAGAGAGAGAGAGAGAGAGAGAGAGAGAGAGAGAGAGAGAGAGAGAGAGAGAGAGAGAGATCCCCACCCCTCTCACCTGCTAACCTTACCAGATGTTTAAGACAAATATAAATGAAACAAGCACCTCACAGCCTCACATACAACATGGTCCCAGGCTCCCTACTGTCTCACATACTCATTTTAATACTCATAATGAACGAAAAAGAAGGAGAGAAATATCCTGGAGAAAAAAAAAAAACATAAATCCCTGTTTATGAAGTGACTTTTGGCTTTGTTAGGGGAAGAAGGGCACAAGCGGCAAAGTTATTAAGGCTTTATTCTTTATGAGTGGCTAGCGGAGGACCGAGGAAGCCGGCTAATGAACCAGCACTCTACCAACACTCTACTTTATGACTATACCTACTATCTACTTTCTCTAGGTGGAACTGCGCTAAAGTTTTCACAGGAAGGACTGTCTGCCCCTGTCTGACGTAGGAAGGACTCCTTGTGTGTCGTCTGACGCTGTCTGACGTAGGAAGGACCCCTTGTGTGTCGTCTGCCCCTGTCTGACGTAGGAAGGACTCCTTGTGTGTCGTCTAGCGCTGTCTGACGTAGGAAGGACTCCTTGTGTGTCGTCTGACGCTCTCTGACGTAGGAAGGACTCCTTGTGTGTCGTCTGACGCTGTCTGACGTAGGAAGGACTCCTTGTGTGTCGTCTGACGCTCTCTGACGTAGGAAGGACTCCTTGTGTGTCGTCTGACGCTGTCTGACGTAGGAAGGACTCCTTGTGTGTCGTCTGACGCTCTCTGACGTTGGAACGACTCCTTGTGAGTCGTCTGACGCTGTCTGACGTAGGAAGGACTCCTTGTGTGTCGTCTGACGCTGTCTGACGTAGGAAGGACTCCTTGTGTGTCATCTGACGCTGTCTGACGTTGGAAGGACTCCTTGTGTGTCGTCTGACGCTGTCTGACGTAGGAAGGACTCATTGTGAGTCGTCTGACGCTGTCTGACTTAAGAGGGAGTCCTTGTGAGTCGCAGGGTTGTGGGCTGAACTGCTCTATGACGCATATCTCTCTGTGGGATGTGTGGGGAACACACTGTCTTGCTTGAAGTAATAACCCTAGTCTTTGCATCTAAGGCTGTGTGATACTCATAGCACGTAGTGAGGATCGACCGTAGATACTTCGTTTGTTCCCATGCTATGTTGATGCTTGGTTTTTTTAACACAGGGTCGTGTTACCAGCTGCTGTACCAGAAGCACGTCCACTGTACTGCTTTCGCGAGTACAGTGATGATGAAGAAGCATCACGCTAACTTAATATAGCTCTCCTGTAACATAATAGCGTATTTGTGACGTAAAACAGCTTTCCTCTCACGTAACGCATTTTTCAGGTAATATAAGAAAGTTTCTTTTTTTACAACATAACATTTTATATGTTCTAAACTTGTTTGGTATGACACAGGTATTATCATCCATGTTGCTCTCACCCTCACTCACTATCCTGTAACTATATACATGTATTTGATGGATCGTAGACCTTCCTCCCTCCCTCCCTTCCTCACTGATGGGACGGGGGACCCGTTTAGGTCCCTGGGCCCCTCACTGATGGGAGGAGAACCCCTTTGGGTCCCTGGACCTCACTCGGGCCCACCTGTCACCCTCCCATGTCGATATATTGTACCTACTGTATGCTTTATACTGGCCTCCACCCACCTCTGGAGATGTCTGCGCTTCACCCATGCTCCCACTGAGATGCTTAATCTATGTATATCTAGACAATTAATGTCTTAAAACAAAACAAAAAACATAACACAGCTTACCTGTAACGCGAGGCAGCTTTCTTATAGCGTAACATAAGTTTACATAACGTAGTTTAGCTTTCTTTTAATGTAACATGGCTTTCTTGTCACGTCTCCTAGCTTTCTGGAAACATAGCATAGCTGCACAGTAACTTAGCCATTCTCTATTACAACGTAATTTCCTGTAACTAAGATAGCTTCCATGCTATGTAAGATGACCTCATATTACCTTAACATGGTTCTCCTGTATCGTAAGATCAATAGTAACATAGTATTGTACCTTGTAACCTAACATAAAGTCTGTAGCTTTCCTGTAACTCGATTTTGCTTTCCTTTACCCTAACATATTCCTATAACACTGCACAGTTCTTCTGTAACTCAGCCTACGTTTCCTGTAACTCACGACACCATTTCTGTAACTTAGAATCGCTCGCCTGTATAGGTTCATCAAATGTAACAAAAAAAATTCTGTAACAACATAACTTTCCTGTGACGTAGCTCACCACTAACATAGCTCTCCACTGACTTAGCTTGCCTCTGAGATAGCTTTCCTCTGACTTAGCTTTCCCTTGTCATAGCTCTCCTGTACCGTAACATTCCTCCAGGCCAGCTAAGGATTACATGCACACGTACATTCTACACCCACCACCTCTCCATTCCCGTCTGCCATGGGGTGTATCTGGAACTCACATGCTCACAAAGCACCCATGAACGTCAATCCATTCTTCTTACAATGAAAAACTGGTAAAGTTTCCTATGCTCAATGGAGACTTTCATGATTATTCATGTCGTCATTTGCGACGGGGTTTTCATTCATCCCTCTCTTTTTTTTATACTGAATGTGATTTAAAGTTTTTAAACTTCGTACATTGACCTCCTCCTCCTCCTCCTCCTCCCCGCACCCTCCTCGCCTCTCAGCTGCTCATAACCAGAAGGTTCCTGCATCGGCCTTTGGCCCGACGTGGTGAT
Source organism: Panulirus ornatus (assembly GCF_036320965.1). Lineage (NCBI taxonomy): Eukaryota > Metazoa > Arthropoda > Malacostraca > Decapoda > Palinuridae > Panulirus > Panulirus ornatus. The sequence continues at coordinate 61,045,188 of NC_092242.1, forward strand.
ACCTACATGACCCAGCTGGTCTAAAAGGGTTTAATCCAAGCGACCCTCTGGAGGGACGACATAAACCCTCATGCCTTTATCACATTATTCCTCCCCTCACCTGATTTAATCTTGATTCCTGTTATATCAACGTAGGGTATTCGATTGTGCTCGTGTGAATGTTCATTCCGTGAAAGTCATGAGGAATGAGTAAACGCTATGAGCCACACAGGAGTGTCTGAGGGTATTCGATCAGGCTCAGGTGTCCAAACTGGCATATTTTTCTATTTCCATTTCATCAAGATGTTGAGCACCTGTCTCTACTCTCTCGTACCTCACTCGACTCTCGCTGTCTGATTCTGCCGATCATCCATATAGGTCAACACTCTCTCACACCCATCTACCATCCATAGAGATCAGCACTCAGTCATCTATCATGATAATAGATCATTCTTCGCATCCGTCTACAAGCCATCACAACATCCGGCTGTGTGGATCCCCTGGTTCACAACACGACAGTCGCCTGGCCAGCTCCCCTCCTGACCCAGGACCAAGATCTTACACACACACACACACACACACACACACACACACACACACACACACACACCACATCCTCCTCTGCAAACAGCAGCTATGGCAGCCTCTCTTCTGTGCCACTTTGGCTCAGCTGTGCCTCCCTAACAACCCATCCAGCTCTCTGGTCACGTCTGGCCCCATTCATGAAAAGATTCAATAACCCGAGTGACATAACCCACACGCACTCCTCTGTAAGACCTGACCACTCACCGTCTCCGCTGACTCTCCTCACACAGTCACCTTTTTAATCGTGAACCATCACCAGGTCTCTGGGACTCACACTCTATTATCAAACGTCAGCAGAATTCGATGGTTGGTCATACGAACGTGATCAGTGCAACTTATTTACCTACTTAACTACTTATTTACTTACTTATTTACTTACTTACTTACTCCCTTTTTTTTTTTTCTTCGACTGCATGCCACTTTCTGTAGATCCATAAAGAAAATCCTTCCCCTTAGTCCTCCTCCCCTTGTCCTGCTCCCCAGACGGCATCCCTCACAGCTTAACTGATCGACAATCCTCCGTCTCGTCCTTCCGAAGTTAAATCCTCCTCCTTCCCTACCAATGAGGGATGTTCCGGTGGAAATTATTGGTGCGGGGTATCGGTGGCTCTGCGGCAGTATGAGGGTACATACTGGCTAATTGTAAGGTAAACATATACTGATTTTGGCCACCAACAGCTTCTTGGGAGAGGAACTTTGGCATCAATGAGATATGAAGTTCGAAAGTGTCTGCTGATGGAATATACCGTTACGGTATTGTGTTCAGTATAGTGCCAGGGTATAGTGATACACTACTGTGTCCAGTACAGTGTCTGTGTGTGTGTGTGTGTGTGTGTGTGTGTGTGTGTGTGTGTGTGTGTGTGTGTGTGTGTGTGTCGGGATATAGTTTTGGGTTAAAGCATTAGAGGTGCGAGTTGGATACTATTCTAGGAACACACACACACACACACACACACACACACACACACACACACACACACACACACACACACACACACACACACACACACACGTAGAAAAGTAGACACATAAAGGACATACACAGAGGAATACACACACAGATACAACACATACGTGTACCATGGGCCATTATACATGGCAGGTACACAGAGGAGCGTTGGCGTGCACCATGCCATCATCCAGAGGTTTTATTGTTATGGTGAGCCTGTCCCTCTGCTCAACCCTAGCCATATGCATTAAACACCCTCTCGTTGTCCCCTCCAACACGTTCTGGCTACACCATCTCTCCCTCATAGTTCTCCCTCACTATAACCAACCCACCCCTCTCCGCCACCACTTGGGTCTCCTTCGCCATCAGGCTTCCATCCACTCCCTTTCTCTCCCTCTCTCTCTCCCTCATTCTCCCTCTCTCTCCACCACTGACCAAACACCCATCACGCCCCCCCCCCTCTGTGCACCAGCAGCAGATCCTACACATTGCTATTGATCCTGATAATCGACGTCATTAACAACGGCAGGAGGGCAGGGCCTGGGGTTCCTACCTCCGTTGTCCTCCCGTAAGTATCTCTCTCTCTCTCTCTCTCTCTCTCTCTCTCTCTCTCTCTCTCTCTCTCTCTCTCTCTCTCTCCTGTGGCCGATCCCTCCTTCGTCTCTCACGACCTCGGTCTGTCTTCCTATCTCTTTATCCGACGCGATTCAATCTCGTGCCGTTGTTTTCACTGCAATGACACATCTCTCCGTTGGGTCCACCTTCCGCTTGTATCTCGCCATCTGGAGTCTGTCTCAGTTTTCCCCCATAATGTCTCTCTTTATTCACGTATCTCTGTGTCTTACATCCTTCCAAAAGACATTTGCTTCATCTTCCGCCTCTCATTTCTGTATCTCTTCATCACAATATGTCTCTCCTAACGCTTAACTCTACACTTCCTCTTTATTTCTTCACCCCATGTATCTTCCTCCCTCCCTTTCCCTCCGTTTCCCTTCACCTGGCGTCTCTCCCATTCACATCTCCCTCACACCCACCTGGGAGCGCCACCCGCTCCCACTGAAATAAAGACAAGCTGGAACTAAGTTTGAGTGTGTGTATATTTTTAGAGGCGATTTTCTTTTTTAGGAGGGAGAGGAGGTGGAGGAGGGAGGGAGGGAGGAGGAGGTGGAGGAGGGAGGGAGGGAGGGGGGGGGAGGGTGAGGGGAAACGTTTGAAACGTTGGAGTCTGTGTTGGTATGTCTCAGTAAGTGCATTTGGAGGAGGTGAACACACGGCAGATGAAGTAGGAACCTGGCTCAAAGGCAAGAGAGAGAGAGAGAGAGAGAGAGAGAGAGAGAGAGAGAGAGAGAGAGAGAGAGAGAGAGAGAGAGAGAGAGAGAGAGAGAGAGAGAGAGAGAGAGAGAGAGAGAGAGAGAGAGAGAAACTTTGCATTTGTCACTCAGGTTGACTTACTGTTGCACCGACACAGATTTTTTTGTGGGGGGTGGGAGGGAGGTGGGGTTAAAGAGATCGACACCAGCTGGTGCCTGACGTGCTGGGTGAGGCTGGTGTGGGGATATTGTTAACAGTAATGTGGGTGGTGCTGGTGTGGCACTCTGAGGCACTCGTTGCCTGGTGTGGCACTCACGAGGCACTCGCTACCTAGTGTGGCACTCTAGATGCACTCAACATCTTGTGTGGTACTCTAAGGCACTCATCTCCTGGTATGGCACTCATGAGGTATTCGCTACCTGGTGTGGCCCTCTGAGGCACTCATCTCCTGGCATGGCACTCATGAAGCACTCATGAGGCACTCGCTACCTGGTGTGGCACTCTGAGGCACTCACCATGCGAGGGACTCCAGGTGGCTCGTGTTGCATTACCCTCATCTAGTGTTTACACTGATGATAATATTTTACGTGCGTATTGAAATCCGTCACTCCTTTCCCTCTCTCCACTCACTCTTCCCAGTCCCCCTCCCCAATCACCCCACCTCTTCCACCTTCCCTTTCCCACATTCCCCCTCCAGACAGCTTCCCCCTGACCACAGACAGCCTCACTAGACTCCGTGGCTCCGGTAACCTTCGAAGTCAATGATGATGGCTTCACTTTTGGTCAATCACTTGTGTTTTGGCTCAGTACTTTCGCGTAGGTCAGCCACTTCAATTTGTAAGTGTCTAAGTGTCTATTAGTGAGCAGATGACTAGTGGAACTTTTGTAAGTTGCTGAGCGTGGCAGGACCCACCCCAGGAGGGTGGCAATACCCACCCCGGGTGGGTGGCAGGACCCACTTCAGGTGGGTGGCAATACCCGCCCCGGGTGGGTGGCAGGACCCATTTAAGGAGGGTGGCAATACCCGCCCCGGGTGGGTGGCAGGACCCACTTCAGGTGGGTGGCAATACCCGCCCCGGGTGGGTGGCAGGACCCACTTCAGGTGGGTGGCAATACCCACCCCGGGTGGGTGGCAGGACCCACTTCAGGTGGGTGGCAATACCCGCCCCGGGTGGGTGGCAGGACCCACTTCAGGTGGGTGGCAATACCCGCCCCGGGTGGGTGGCAGGACCCACTTCAGGTGGGTGGCAATACCCGCCCCGGGTGGGTGGCAGGGCCCACTTCAGGTGGGTGGCAATACCCGCTCCGGGTGGGTGGCAGGACCCACTTCAGGTGGGTGGCAATACCCGCCCCGGGTGGGTGGCAGGGCCCACTTCAGGTGGGTGGCAGGACCCACCCCAGGAGGGTGGCAGGGCCCACCTCAGGAGCAACATCTCCTCCTCAGTGACCCCAGATTCTGGGGTGCTGAGGCTGCCTGTAATCCCCTGGTGATTGATGGTGGACGAGTGACGAGTCAAGTAGTAGTTAATCGTCCCCTCAAGGTGATCAATCACGTCCTGGGGGGGAGGGGGGGTGTCGGAGATTGATCTCTGGATCACCACAATGAAGTGATCACAAGGTGAGGAGAGCAGTGATCAGAGAGAGAGAGAGAGAGAGAGAGAGAGAGAGAGAGAGAGAGAGAGAGAGAGAGAGAGAGAGAGAGAGAGAGAGAGAGAGAGAGAGAGAGAGAGAGAGAGAGAGAGAGAGAGAGAATCACTATAATTTCGATCGATACATTTGATGGTGATCGCACTGATACGCTGATCATAATTGATATTAATCACAGCTGCAAGAAGCCATTGTGTAGTTGGCTTAAGAGGAAGAGTGTTAATGAATAAACTCATTTACTGGAGCCTCATCACAACCTGAACCTCCCCATCACAACCTGAACCTCCCCATCACAACCTGAACCTCCCCATCACAACCTGAACCTCCCCATCACAACCTGAACCTCCCCATCACAACCTGAACCTCCCCATCACAACCTGAACCTCCCCATCACAACCTGAACCTCCCCATCACAACCTGAACCTCCCCATCACAACCTGAACCTCCCCCATCACAACCTTGGAAATGATTATGAGATGCATGTCTGTATGTTGTTACGGTCGAAAGTTCCAACCTAAAGAGGCAGATAATCACCTTCATTTAGCTACATTCAAATCATCATGGCACAACCCCCCAGCCAATCATAACATGGATACCTCGGTCAGACGAGGTCAAACACCCCCGGACAATCAGGACCCTGGTGGGCGGGTCAGACGAGGTCAAACCAAGGGTCGTGCCTGACGCCTCCAAGAACAAATTGATGTTACTGGGTCCCTGGTTGTGGGGCTGTGTATGGTGCAGGTGGTGGGTGAGTGAGAGGAGGAGAGTGTGTCAGGGTAAGGGAGAGTGGGAGAGCCCTGACAGACGAGTAAGAAGAAGAGGTTGGGAGAGTCGTTGATAATTCTCATTTGTGATCATCAGTGTCGTGTTTAGGGAATGGGCGTGTGATGGGTCCTCATGGGTGTGATGGAGAGAGGAGATGGAAGTAGGAGATGGATATGATAGCAGAGATGGGATGAAATGGGGAAGAGAGAGGGAGAGAAAAAGAGAAGGAACGGATGGGAAGGGGCATATGACCTAGAAAAGATCGTATATGAATGGGAAAGTTACTTAGGGAAATGTCTGTTGAACAAGGCATTGTCTTTACACACACACACACACACACACACACACACACACACACACAGGACACACAGGGAGGGCAGCAGAGGTCATCAGGGCAGCAGACTCTGTTTACTGCTGATGGTTTCCTGCAGGTCGACCGTTCCAGTAAAATGTAATCATTATACTGAGTCTTATGTGGAATGTTGAGCCGCTCGTGCTGGCTCGTTCTTGAGGTCTGAGTTTTTGTTTATTCTTGTTAGGTCAGGGTTAGAATAATCTTGTGTGTGTATATACATATACATATGTATATATATGTA
>NC_092242.1:61056019-61063519 GCF_036320965.1 Panulirus ornatus
CGGGGGTGGAGGTGAGAACACTGAGGAAGGTTTAGGGTTGGGGGTGGGGGAAGAACACTGAGGAAGCTTCAGGGGTGTGGGTGGGTGGGGGAAGAACGCTGAGGAAGCTTTAGGGGTGTGGGTGGGTGGGGGAAGAACGCTGAGAAAGCTTCAGGGGTGTGGGTGGGTGGGGGAAGAACGCTGAGGAAGCTTTAGGGGTGTGGGTGGGTGGGGGAAGAACACTGAGGAAGCTTTAGGGGTGTGGATGGGTGGGGGAAGAACACTGAGGAAGCTTTAGGGGAGGGGGTGCATGGAGAACACTGAGGAAAAAGCAAAAAAAAAAACATTGATCGTAAAGGGTTTCCTTTTGTTTGCATTTTTGCTTTTGCTGATTTTATTTTAGTTTAGGCTTTGTTGTCTGATATGAGTGTAGCAAGTGACAGGAAAAATGGGGCGAATAATGTTGGGGAGAGAGAGGTTGTAAATATTATTAAAGGGCAGGCTCTCACTGATGCTTTGGGGGAGAGAGAGAGAGAGAGAGAGAGAGAGAGAGAGAGAGAGAGAGAGAGAGAGAGAGAGAGAGAGAGAGAGAGAGAGAGAGAGAGAGAGAGAGAGAGAGAGAGAGAGAGAGAGAGAGAAGGCGGCAATAAAGAAGTGATTAGCGAAGGAAAGCAGTGAAAGCTTGGCGTGAAAGGCACGGGACGTTGGAATGCTGTTGGGGGGGTCAGGGTTTCTCCTGAGGGCGTGATGACTGACTGGCCAAAGTGTCTACAGAGAGAGAGAGAGAGGGAAGGAGGGAGTGAGGAGCAGGGTCCCGTGCTCCTCTCTGGACAAAGCCTCCACTCCTGGTCATTTCCATGGCATGAAAGCCCTACTCAGGCCCCTGAGTCTTCCTCCAATGAGCGACGCAAGAAATTGCCACACCGGCACAAGTGCTGGTCCATCGGCTGTTGCTTCGTCCTTTGGAAAATTCGTCCTCCTAAAGAGAAGAAAGTTTCCCGCCTTTATGGTCGCATTTCTCAGGTCATTGGTGCGCTCCTGGGGAAATTCTCTTCCTTCTATTCATCAGCATCTTGAGTCATATATATATATATATATATATATATATATATATATATATATATATATATATATATATATATATATATATATATATATATATATATATATATATATATATATATATATATATATATATATATATATATATATATATATATATATATATATATATATATATGTATATATGACGTGACACGGAACTAGGCATGGATGTGGCTGGAGGTCAAGGTATATATAATCTTCGATGAGACTGTCATGGTCGGTTATGGCCAATGGTCGGAAAAGAGTATAGTCACGTCGAGGAACTACTCGCTCCAAAAAGGGGTCCAACCCTTCCCTGCTCCTGGACGGAGTGAAGCCACGAAGCTGCTGAAGAGCTTCGTGAAAGTGATCTGAAGTTGTATGATAATGATGATGATAAATGATAATGATAATGATAATATCCTGAATACAGAAGGGTAGGTTTACACACGTATGGGGGACCCCCATCTCTTAAACATTTTGAACCATCATATAATTTCTTTAATCTTGTGTATGATGCCTTTAATTACTCCCCCCGCCTCATTTAGTCTATTGATTTCACCCACTTGTCTGTCTTTCTGGAGTTATATTTCCCAGTCAATTAAAGATGGATTACTCAAAGTGTCATGATAAAGTTAGAGGTGATTACAGAGGCGATTTGTGCTCCGCTATGATCAGATTAATCCCCTCAGTCGACAGGTCAAACCTGGATTGACACTTTGATGTTTACTTCTCATTTTCCCTCTGACTCTGTTTACCTCCCAGAGCTGACACGCTCCACGCTTTCTTTCCACAAATCCATCAGACGCGTCAGCCGACCCTGAGGAAATCCCTCCTCCTCCTCCTCCTCCTCCTCCTAACCCTCTTCTGCTTTAGCCCTCCCTCCTCATGTCAACAAGAAACAGAAATACGCAGTCTGCCCCACGCAGACATCAAACGCAGCCTGTCACCTGGGAAGGACCTCTGTCCTGACGGCCGGGGGGAAATAATAACCATTTATAAAGAGAGAATGTTGAAGGTGGTGGCTTGGGGGGAACCAGGGAACAGAAGAAGGGAAAATAAGAGGGTCTCATTAGACAAGCAACGACCCCCCTGCCCCTCTGTTTTCTGTGTAAACGTCAGAGACTAAAGGTATAAATCATATTTCCTTTAGCTGCCAGAGGGGACCGGCTCAAAATATTTCACACCAGAGACAGTGGCATCCAATCCTTTTTCTTTTTTCCACGTCGATCATAAGTACAGAGGCGGGAAATATATTTCGCTGTGGATACATCTATTATTCTCTGTTCCTGCCTGATAGATATATCTGTCATACTCTGTTCCGGTGTATATATATATATATATATATATATATATATATATATATATATATATATATATATATATATATATATATACACACACACATAATGTTTCTGGCCGATAAATGCATTGGACAAATATTCCATTCAACACTTACTCTATGTCAAAATGGTAACAAGTGCTACAGGTACCACTGAATTTTAAGAAAGGAACCAGGTCCAACAGAGGACCTTACAGATCAGCACTGTTATGTGTAGTAGACACAGTAATGGAGTCGATGGTGAAGAGACAAACTCATATTCCATCCTGAAGTGAACCATCTACTTACAGGCCATCAACACGGATGTGTGTCAGGCAACGTCTGCCTCGCTAACCTCCTGTTCATGTCAGGCAGCTTCTGCCTCACTGAACACCTGCAGGCCTATCACAATCAGACATCGTTAAAGGACATAGTAGATGAATAGAAAGCATTTGATGCTGTCCCCCTATAGATGGCTGTTCCATAGCTTCTCATGAGGAGGTACTTAAAGTGAACTGAGATCTTTATACCTAAGAGAGAGACAAGATTCGGACCATAGAGGGAATTGACTGGATCGAAGCACAGAGTGGAGTACCACAAAGACTTATTTTGAAGCTTATCTTGTTTATAACATCTGCAAAGGACATTCCTGAGATTGGAAGATTTTATAGGCGAAAATGTTTGTGGATGAAACTAGAGTCTTGAGTAGTGTTAAGATCATCACAGGTATTATGCTGCTCCAGGAAGACTTGGAGGAGTAAAGCGAACGGTCGAGAGAGACTGGCTTTTGATACTTTACGTGGTTAAGGGGAGAAGGGGTAGGGCTGAAGAGGAGAATACCACTGGAGTGATGATAAGCAACGACCCGAAACCAACAAAGCTCGGGAAACAAAACTGCTAGCGAACACTGTTGTGGCGTCTGGCAGTTGAACTCTCTGTCGGAATGTTGATAAGCAAGGCTTCAGGACACAACAAAACACCGATCCATCCGCACCCTGAGCACGGTGCACGTGAAGGACATTGGTCATTTGAAGTATGTGCGTCGTGGAGTCACCGCCAGGCCTGATGACGTCAGGATGCGAAGCGATAGATAAGAGAAAAGTTGAAGGATCTTAAAATTCCAGCCACGAGAGAAAAGGAGGATAAGACGGGACTTAATAGAAACAGAGAAGATTTTAACAGATGGGAATAAAACTGGTTGTGTCTTCCATAAAAGACGCGTCTCGGAGGAGCCTTTTTCCAAATGGGTTGGGGTGATCAGCGGGATGCCACAGGGTTCTGTTCTGGGACCATCATTCTTCCTAATCAATTTAAATGACTTGCCTGAATACGTAGATTCCCTTCCTCAACATGTATGCAGACGATGTAAACTTTAGTCGCGAAGGAAGTGGTAAGCGAGGAAGATTGCATCAGCATACAAGGGGACCTAAACAGACTTCAGAGTTGGTCTTATTACACAGCTGATGAAATCTAACTTCAGCAACTGTAAAGTAACGAGGATGGGAGGGAGTGAGAGATGGCCTCAGCATGCATAGATATGATTTGTATTGATGGTGGAGAATGTTCAGGAGATGGGGTTATACGAGTGTGCAGTTCTACCCCACATTGTACAAATAGGTAATTACACACACACACACACACACACACACACACACACACACATCTATATTTATATGTATATATGTGTGTGTGTGTGTGTGTGTGTGTGTGTGTCTGTGTGTGTGTGTCTATGTGTGTGTGTAGACATATATACATTCTTCCATTCAGACTGCATATGAGACACTGCACTTAGCTTGATAAAAACTAAGGTAATCAAGAAAGCAGCTTTATGGAAATTATCTTCATTTACAAAATGGGCGGTAATGGATGAGGCATGGAGGAGGGGGCTGTGGGATGGGTGGTGGTTAGTAGAACGTATTACATAAAGTGCAGGTGGCTACCTCCCTCTGGCTGCAAAGTCGCCACAATGTGGTGGTAATCTGCGCCTTACAAGGTTTTATGGAGAAAGAATGAAAGATTTTCCCATTTTCAGAGTGGGCGAGGCGGCCCGGGCCAAGAACAGGCCCTACTTGTGGTCCCTCTGAGAGACCAGAGAAAATAGAGAGAATGAGAACGAGAGATTCCTGGAAGAGATGGACCAACGCTACTCATTGGTCGTACATGCGACTCTTAAAAGAGAGAAGGAAAGACAGAGGAAGGAAGAGAATGCCGCAGTCTCGCTGTCTGACGGAAGGAGCATCATAGCGGTCTATCCTCGTCAGGCTGGTCTCAACACAGAAGCTACGATGTGAGAAGCAGCCAACAGCGTGCCACAGACCCCCGACTTTAGTGGCCGAGATTTAGGCGGGCAGCTACTAACTCTCGAGAGCAGGGGGACGGAATGATGGCTGTGGAACAGAGAGAGAGAGAGAGAGAGAGAGAGAGAGAGAGAGAGAGAGAGAGAGAGAGAGAGAGAGAGAGAGAGAGAGAGAGAGAGAGAGAGAGAGAGAGAGAGAGAGAGAGAGAGAGAGAGAGAGAGAGAGAGAGAGAGAGAGAGAGAGAGAGAGCAGCAGCAGCAGCGACGCTACAGCAAATGGAATGAAAATGGTTCAGACAGGTGAGGGCAGGAGAGGTAATAAGGTGGATCCCGGATGCCTCTTTGATTCCATTCTGGCAATCAGAGACTTGGCCAGAGTCACCCCTAGCTACGTCGTGAGGTGTGTTTTATGTTGGAGAGAATGAGACTCTTGTAGATACGAAGGAGTTGCTCAAAAGAAAATATCTCGGCAGCTGCACAGCATCTCTACGCTGTTGGGCAGCAGCCTTTGTGGCGTCTTGTTATGTGTAGTTTTCCAGGATATCATGCCTATAGCACTGCAAGGCTTAGCTGTAAGTTCCCCGAGACTTAAAACGGGAACGGGTGGGATTATTAAGAGATATACGAAGAAATGATGTCCCTGTCAGGTTAAGTTGGCTAAGCTACTGCTTTCCTTTTTCGGGTATATACATCTTGAGGGGAATCATCGACGTACGAATGAAAAAGAATTAGCAACTAAGGAACGAGGATCATCCCAGGAAAGAATAAAGAGAGTCGGTGATATAAAACCACCTTGAGGAACGCCGCTGGTGATCGGATGAGACGAAGTTGTTCCATGAACGACCCCCACGATGGAACGGTTGGAGAGGAACCTATGCAACTGAAAACAAAGAGAAGATTGAAAAGGAACCTATGCAACTGAAAACAAAGAGAAGATTAGAAAGGAACCTATGCAACTGAAAACAAAGAGAAGATTGGAAAGGAACCTATGCAACTGAAAACACAGAGAAGTCTGGAAAGGAACCTATGCAACTGAAAACACAGAGAAGATTGGAAAGGAACCTATGCAACTGAAAACAAAGAGAAGATTAGAAAGGAACCTATGCAACTGAAAACAAAGAGCAGATTGGAAAGGAACCTATGCAACTGAAAACAAAGAGCAGATTGGAAAGGAACCTATGCAACTGAAAACAAAGAGAAGATTCAAAAGGAACCTATGCAACTGAAAACAAAGAGCAGATTGGAAAGGAACCTATGCAACTGAAAACAAAAGAGAAGCAAAGACTTAATGTTGCATTATATCAGATATATCAGATATGTCGAGGACCACGAGAGATCTATAGTGACCAAGGATAGTGTCGTAATCTAGACACCCTTACACAATGACAGTCACCAGCATCCTTGAGACAGGAGGACCAGAGATGAGCCACGCAAGACAGAAGATCACCAGTAGAGGCAGGATTGTGAAGGCCGTCCTAGCAATCAGACAGAAGTTCATAAATTCCATACACTTACGTGAGTGTTAATAGAGATCTCAGTAGGAAGAACAGAAGGGAGAGCAATGTAGTGGCAGCTGGAAGGTTAGATGGTTACACCTCCTCTTCGTTCAAATCTTCCTCGAAACAATAATTCTACACTTGTTCATAACCGATGGGCAGTGTTCTCGTACTGACCACGATAAAAAGGAAGGAAGAGAAGGGAGACTCCCGGAGTAGTAGTAATGTAGCGAGGTCGTGTGAAGAAGCCTTAAGACGCTTCCTGAAGGTGTACGTGCGTCTAGGGGCGTCGCTTGGCACTAGACCCTCATCTGTCGTGCTGCTTGTGCGGTATCGAACGCGATTTCGACCCTTGAAACATGTTCACCAAAACTGAAACTATACATTCCCGAACTGTATAGACAATTCCCGAAAGAGAGAAAGAATATATATATATATATATATATATATATATATATATATATATATATATATATATATATATATACGGAGGACGCATGCGCAGAGAAGTTAACGTCCACGTAAGCGAGGGTAAAAGTTGTGCATGGAGGCTGTCACGGTTTAAAGAGATTTCAATAGATAATACTGTAAATGACTTTCAACTTTAGTAGATTTAAAAGTTTGAATAATGCATTTGCCTGCTCCCTCATGCCTTTTTAATGGATCGCAAATGGACGCCTTTCTGTCGGATAGATGCTCCATGTTATGATCCTCTGTCCTACGTCCCACTTGGCTATTAAGCTGGGATGAAATGGAAGAGATAGACACAGACACAAGAGACTGACCCCGACAGATCACTCTCAGTGAGCATAACTGGCCGCCAGCACTAACGCTCCTGCACCGTGTCATCAATATCGCCCACGTTGATGAGTACAGACGCCTGAACGCAGCTATATTTAAAGCCCCCAAGTGTATATTGCAAGTTTACAAGGCCAATTAAGAGTCATTTGCAATCAGAGAGCTTGCGCTCGGTGAGTGGAGCCACCCGTCTCAACAAACCATTCAGTGAGCATAATTTACCCATTGTCAACAAACACTGGACCACTCAGAGAGCATTATTCTCCCCCGTATCAACAATCCCTGGGCCACTCAGTGAGTTTAATCACCTCTTGTCAACAAATCTTCGACCACTCAGGGAGCATAAGCACCCAATCTTTCAGCGTGTGATCGAGCATTCCGCCATAAAGATTGGCATCTCCTGCACGAGAGGTAATCTCGGCCGTCTGGCTTAAAGAACCTGGCCTCAGTGTTTTATCCTCGATGAGTGGAAAAAAAAAACCCGAGTAGTTCTTGATGGATGCAGGGAACCAGCGCGATCTGTTTAC
>NC_092242.1:61068519-61236019 GCF_036320965.1 Panulirus ornatus
GTTTTAAGTCCCGACAATGTGAGATCTTTTAAGATCACACAATGGCAACATTGCAATGGCCAACTTGATATTTAATAACATTATATTAGGGATTGTTTACATTTATGTAAATGACGAACATGGAACAGTGACTCGATGGGAAAAACTTGCCGTTACTTTGTACTGTGAACTAAAGCCAAGAGTTTCTTTCCACAAAGTATTGTTCGCTCGCCAAAATACATCTCATATTGTCTTTCATGTACTGTGTGTGTGTGTGTGTGTGTGTGTGTGTGTGTGTGTGTGTGTGTGTGTGTCGAGTCTAAACGGTCCTTAGTCAAACTCTTTGTTGGAGTGTCATAAAGTGTGCTTCACTTTCACCCATTTTCTAATACTCTCTCTCTCTCTCTCTCTCTCTCTCTCTCTCTCTCTCTCTCTCTCTCTCTCTCTCTCTCTCTCGGTGTGTTCAGCTGCCCGTACCGTCTCAGTTCACAAAGATACGAATCACTAAAGCTATCGAATCCCTTGACTCCTTACGTGCCGTACATCACCCTTGCTCCAACGCACGTACGTGCATACATACATTCAAGTTCACCACACTCTCTGTCCTGTGATCACTACCGGAGGACGTGGATGACTTCCAGAGTGCTGTGGGAGTCCCCAGGTAAGAGGGCTCCCGCAGTGATGCGTTTTGAAGGTCAACTGTGGGAGCGAATTGCTTCAACTGCTCTACTGGATCGTTGCAGCTCATTTCAATCATTCTGCTTCGTTTGCCAACACGCAGCTGTTCATCATCCCTCTCCATCCACGTATGTAAAAATCTTTTAGTATCTATCTACACCTATTTCAGTGTCTAATACTATAGAAATGTTCGTGTCTATAGTGACGGCCTGGTATAGTGAAACTTGGCCAGGTTGGGGGATACAGTGACTGCTTACGCTCGTTTGAAAGTCATTTCAGGGGCAGGACATACCCCAGTGCATAAACCTTTTGCCATACACGGAGGCATGACGTACCCTGGCTCACCCTGTAAACGTTTCTTTGCTCTCCACATGATTCTGGAACGTTTGTCTCAAAAAAACGTTTTCATTAATGCAGGCCCAGAAACATTTCCCCAGATTTCATTTAGTATAATGATAGTAGTTATGGTTATGATACATTATATGAATCGTAAGATATTTTGACACATGCCAAATACATAAACACCTTTCTATATGTATTGTATATATTCGCTTCCATATATGCCGGTTAAAGAAAAACAAAAAAGAATCTTTATATTCTCTGCTCCAAGTTTATTTTTTTTTTCTACAGTTTACAAAAGATACAAGTTTTTTTTTCTACAGTTTACAAAAGATACAAGTTTTTTTTTTCTACAGTTTACAAAAGATACAAGTTTTTTTTCTACAGTTTACAAAAGATACAAGTTTTTTTTCTACAGTTTACAAAAGATACAAGTTTTTTTTTCTACAGTTTACAAAAGATACAAGTTTTTTTTCTACAGTTTACAAAAGATACAAGTTGTTTTTTTCTACAGTCTACAAAATTTTTTTTTTGTATCTACGATTTTTATCAGGATTCTCTACATGGAAGATTCGCAACAACTTGACCCATCACAACTCAGCTCTCTACAACATGCCTTCACATAGGCCACCACAACACAACCACATCTCTGGACATACGTCAAAGCATTCAGCACAGCAACTCAATCCATAACAAATTATCGCGTAACATCACGTAACATCACGTAACCATCACCACTCATCTATCTACAACCTGTTGTTATCATGTCGATCGCCACAACACGTCACAATTCATCTCTCTACATGTCATCATGGTTCCGGTTATCTTTTTTATGAGAGCTGGAATTGGGCCGTAATAGGCGGAAAGTATTCTGAATTGACCAATTAACAATTTCTGACGTTTGGAAATAAAACTCTGGCCGTGCAACCAACAGAGTCACGACCCTTCACGACGCCATGGGCTGTGGTGCCTTCAGCCACTCTTATGACTCTCGCCCTTTTGACTCCGTGTGGTTTAGCCTTATCTTTGGCCTTATACTAAGCTTTCGCCTCATTCTTAGCTTTCTCTTTGACTTAGCTTTCTCCTTGTCCTTACCTGTGGTTTTAATCATTAATTTCATCCGTGGTCTCATCCTTAGCTTTAGCCTTCTCTTTCGCCTTATATTTAGCTTTCTCTTTGCCTTTGGCCGTGTATTTTAGCTCTCTCTTTGGCTCTGCCCATGTATTTTAGCTTCCTCTATGCCCTTACCTACAGTTTCCTTCTTAGCTTGTACTTTAGCCTTTTGGTCTTATCTCTACACTTATCTTTAGATTTTCCCCTTAGTCTCCTTATCTTAAAGTCTTATCGTTCGCTACGTCATTGTCATCTCGCACCTCTTGGTCGTGCTGAGCCCCGGTCAGCACCAGTGAGTCGCCGTACTGTTGGCACAGACAGTCGGAGGGAAGAGCCCTGATGGCTGAGAAGAATGCTAAGGTGGTGGCTGGAAATGATCAACTTTAAAGAGAAAGGGAGGCTTTTTAAAGGGAGGCCGCTCTTTAAGGGAAAGACATTGACTTAAAGCGGGAGAGGAGAACAAGACTGTAATGCCTGTAGGTGAAGGGAATGGCCCTAGGGGAGTGGAAAGGTAAGGGGTACTCTAAGGGTAGGGGAAAGGGAAAGAGGAGGCGGTTCTTCACTAGGAGAGAGGAGCGATGCAGGAGACATTCACACGATCATCAGAGGGCGAAGAAGAGGAACGGGAAAGGGGTGAGCAGGTGTGTGTGTGTGTGTGTCATCCTGTACTAAGCTTGTGTCATAACCCCTCTCAAGCTTCCCTCTTCAAGCCTGGGGTGGATCTTGTTTAGCTGTCGTCGGTTATGATACACAGCTTGCGTCAGTTTTCCTCTTCAAGCTGACCTTCTGATGTCAGCTCCAACCTTGTTCATGACTCTGACTCCCTCCTCCCTCACCCTACCCTACCCCCAAGCTTACTGGATTACTGATGCGTTATTGGCACTCCACGTTCCTGCCCCAGCGACCCTCCCGGACCGTGGCACACTCCACGCTCCTGCCCCAGCGACCCTCCCAGACCGTGGCACTCCACGTTCCTGCCCCAGCGACCCTCCCGGACCGTGGCACACTCCACGTTCCTGCCCCAGCGACCCTCCCGGAGCGTGGCACTCCACGTTCCTGCCCCAGCGACCCTCCCACACCGTGGCACACTCCACGCTCCTGCCCCAGCGACCCTTACCGGGGCGTGGCACTCCACGTTCCTGCCCCAGCGACCCTCCCGGACCGTGGCACTCCATGCTCCTGCCCCAGCGACCCTCCCGGACCGTGGCACACTCCACGCTCCTGCCCCAGCGACCCTCCCGGACCGTGGCACACTCCACGCTCCTGCCCCAGCGACCCTCCCGGACCGTGGCACACTCCACGCTCCTGCCCCAGCGACCCTCCCGGACCGTGGCACTCCATGCTCCTGCCCCAGCGACCCTCCCGGACCGTGGCACACTCCACGCTCCTGCCCCAGCGACCCTCCCAGACCGTGGCACACTCCACGCTCCTGCCCCAGCGACCCTCCCGGACCGTGGCACACTCCACGCTCCTGCCCCAGCGACCCTCCCGGACCGTGGCACACTCCACGCTCCTGCCCCAGCGACCCTCCCGGACCGTGGCACACTCCACGCTCCTGCCCCAGCGACCCTCCCGGACCGTGGCACACTCCACGCTCCTGCCCCAGCGACCCTCCCGGACCGTGGCACTCCATGCTCCTGCCCCAGCGACCCTCCCAGACCGTGGCACACTCCACGCTCCTGCCCCAGCGACCCTCCCGGACCGTGGCACTCCATGCTCCTGCCCCAGCGACCCTCCCAGACCGTGGCACACTCCACGCTCCTGCCCCAGCGACCCTACCGGACCGTGGCACTCCACGCTCCTGCCCCAGCGACCCTCCCACACCGTGGCACACTCCACGCTCCTGCCCCAGCGACCCTTACCGGGGCGTGGCACTCCACGTTCCTGCCCCAGCGACCCTCCCGGACCGTGGCACTCCATGCTCCTGCCCCAGCGACCCTCCCGGACCGTGGCACACTCCACGCTCCTGCCCCAGCGACCCTCCCAGACCGTGGCACACTCCACGCTCCTGCCCCAGCGACCCTCCCGGAGCGTGGCACTCCACGTTCCTGCCCCAGCGACCCTCCCGGACCGTGGCACTCCATGCTCCTGCCCCAGCGACCCTCCCGGACCGTGGCACACTCCACGCTCCTGCCCCAGCGACCCTCCCAGACCGTGGCACACTCCACGCTCCTGCCCCAGCGACCCTCCCGGACCGTGGCACTCCACGCCCCTGCCCCAGCGACCCTCCCAGACCGTGGCACACTCCACGCTCCTGCCCCAGCGACCCTCCCGGAGCGTGGCACTCCACGTTCCTACCCCAGCGACCCTCTTGGAGCATAGCACTCCCCACTCGCCTACCCCAGCGACCCTCCCGGAGCGTGGCACTCCACGCTCCTGCCCCGTCCTCAAGCATGATTTAGAAAGGTTCAAATTACTGACGATCTTATGGTCGAAGTTTTCTTCAGAGGCTTAATGTGTCGCCGAACCATCATCCTGGCCGGGTGGTGCCCTTGGCTGCTGAACGGACACAGGGTTCCTAGCCCGTATAGAGGACACTCCTTCGGAACTCCCTGCGGTCAAGAGGGACGCAGAGGGTGCTCAGGGCGCGTTATTAAACCTCCACCGAATGAGATTTGATTTGAAATTCTCAAGCGCTTCTTAATACTGCGGCCAGAGGAGTATACGTAGTCTAGTGGTATGAAGAACGTAAGGCATGAATCAGTGTGAGGAGGTATGGTGAGTGTGAGGTATGATGAGTCTGATATATGAGGCGCATGAGGTATGATGAGCGTCAGGAGATATGGCGAGTTGTGTGATGAGCGTGAGGAGATATGGTGAGGTGTATGATGAGTGTGAGGAGATATGGTGAGGTGTGTGATGAGCGTGAGGAGATATGGTGAAGTGTGTGATGAGCGTGAGGAGGTATGGTGAGGTGCGAGGTATGATGAGCGTGAGGAAGTATGGTGAGTGTGAGGTGTGATAGCCATGAGGTATATAGAGGATAATGAGGATAATGATGATAGAACTCCTGGGCATCATAAAGATGGCAGAAGAGATATACTTCAAGTTATGTTTCCTAAACATGGTTCAAACCTTTGGGTGACTTCTCTCCCCTCTGTATCCGTCTATTGTTACTTCTGAGCCATACCTTATACTCCATCCAATCTATTGTCATATATTGTTATATATTGACATATATTGTCATATATTGATACATATTGTCATATATTGATACATATCGTCATATGTTGACATATATTGTTATGCATTGATATATATTGTCACACATAAATATTGTCATATATTGACATATATTGTTATGCATTGATATGCATTGTCAAATATTGATACGTATTGTCATATATTGACATATATTATTATATATTGATATGTATTGTCATGTATTGACATATATTGTTATATATTGATATATATTGTCATATATTGACATATACTGTCATATATTGACATGTATTGTCATATATTGATACATGTTATTATATATCGACATATATTGTCATATATTGATATATATATATATATATATATATATATATATATATATATATATATATATATATATATATATATATATATATATATATATAAATATATATATATATATATATATATATATATATATATATATATATATATATATATATATATATATATATATATATATATATATATATTGTCACATATTGTCATATATTCATCCAAACTAAAACATAAAGTCCATATCTACTGCATCTACACATAACTTGTTTTTTCATCATTTACGAGTATTTGCATTAGTCTTTTGTGTTCACTCATGTCAAAATTCGTGAAAATATGTATATAAATAGTTCTTTTTTTTTACCAATAGAAACTTTTTTTTTCAGCTCACTGATATTTGTCTTTTGTTTGTTGACCTCCCGTCGAGAGCCGCTGTTTATGGTCTGTGTGAGTACGTGTGTGTTTGTATGTGTGTCTGTTTGTGTCACTACCTATTCACTATTACCTATTTGTCATTACCTATTTGTATCATACGGAGACAGAGTGTTGCCTTCGAGCGGCCCCATCTCTTGAGCATGGTCTACGATCGTGCAGCTTCTTCAACTCTCTCTCGCTATGTATGTATGGATGTACGTATGCATGTACGTATGCATACACACATTTGCGTCAGAGCACAAGGAGTGTCACCATGCGCCAGGCAGTACCGCTATTACTACACCTGGACGTTAGAGACGCCAGTAATATCGTGCGTCACATGTGGACAAGTGAGTCACCAGGCGGTGGTGGCTGGGTTCGACAGCCCTAGGCCACACACCTGACGTACGTACGTACCACATGAACGTCCTTAGTATGGCCATCATCTTGCTGTATGCAAATTCCTAATCACAAAAAAGGAATTTATTTTCCACTGAAGCAATACATCATTATGTTGTGCGATAAATTCTCTGTCCATGCGTCATCAATTGGCTAATTCATACACCACTGTAAAGTCTATCTTTCCACCCCAGTAAAAGTTCAATTCATTCGCAATAAAAGGCTTTAATAGATGCTCTGGGTTCATATGTTCTTTTTTTTTTTTTTTTACATCATACCTCTCAAACATATTCCAGAAGCAGGATATACTTATTATAACGGAACTGAGCCCTCATGATATATCCGTGTTATATTTCCACAGACCAACCAGTTGTTTGATATTCACGAACGTAATACATCCCCCCTGTTGTATTTCAACAAATGTTTACATGTAAAAAGAAATTTATTCTACCACAACAATACAATGATGGTCTCCCTCATCCGCCCAAAACATTATATTCGTATCAAACGAACATATGCAACAATGACATGTACAATGAAACATTGTGTTTCTTTTTTTTCTTTTTTTTACACTCGCTTGAGAATGAAATACATTGTCAGTGAGGCAAGCCGGGCTCATTAACCGGGCTAACACAATGTCTGACCCCCCAGTAATGACCGTCCAGCCCAGCAAATGAGAGATGAGCGAGGAGATGTGTGGCATATACGAATTGCTTTGTTGGTGGGTTAAAACTTGCATTGTTGGGGAAGTGCCTTGCTTGTCAGCAAGCCAGCTAGGGAAGTGAGGATTGGTGTGGTTGGCTGGCCCAGCCAACCGTTCAGTCAACCAACCAGCTGATCAATCAAATAGCCAGTCAGCCAAATATCTACCCAGCGAACCACTTCGCCAGCCAACCAGTTAGCTGACCAACCAACCAGCCAGGAAGGATTGGGGTTTTGTTGTGGAGATAGGAGATAGGAGAGGGGGAAGGTGGGGCTTAGACATAGAATGAGGGAGTGAAAGAGAGAGAAAAAAGGAGAAAAGTGACGCACTAGTTCACTATCACTATCACTATCATTAGTTCATCATAATGATGTAATCTCATGGCTCATAATCTGCCCTCATCATTAATCCCCTCTGTTCTGATGAACACATATATGATCTAAGCGTGAGACACCTAACTACGACCTAATTAACACATTCTCGTACAGTATTCTGACGAACACATTCTCCAGCTATTATCTGCTCTGGAGAGCGAAATTCTACACTCCTCTCTGTTTAGATTCTGATCCAAATGATCACACACACATATATTACAAAGCCCCGCCAGCCTTGAGCAATAATATCATCCAATCTATTTCACAATATCATCATCTATACATAGATGCCGATCACCAGTTGCTGTACAGGGAACAGAAAACTCCTGTTTATCCTTTCTGAAAATGTTTGTGTTGATAGTGGTCTAAATTTAGCCTTAATAGAATTAGTATGCATAGGATCCGAACGCATATGAATTTAGCCTTTGAAATGCATAGAAGCTTGGGGAAAGTCTACCCCGATGAGAAACTCTGAGAGTGAGAGTGGGAGAAATAGAGATGGTAGGGGGTTGCTAGATGTGGCTTGGTATTACAGCTGCTAACACGTGTCTGCGTTTGACTTTCCACTCTGAGTAGCAACGCAAGCATGGGGGAGACGGCGGGATGTGTTGTCATTGGGAGGAGAAGGTTATACTTTGAGTTATGTTGTGATCGGAAGGGCTACTGTGACGACTGGTAACAGCTGTGTTGTGACGACTGGTAACAGTTGCGTTGTGACGACTGGTAACAGTTGTATTGCCACGGATTGTAACGCTCCTGCTGTAGTGAAGTTAGTAATGACTGAACTTGGTCAATAGTGTATTACTTGATTTTATTTACTCGATGTACACACATATACACAAGCAGTGAACTCATAACCACAGATAAACATACCACAAGTCATGTTTAGCTCTGTCTGGGCCTGTTTTATATATATATATATATATATATATATATATATATATATATATATACATCAGGCATTTATCTTCTTCGTCCACCAGTTAGATAAAACTTGTTCAACAATAACATTATGATAAACACTGACAGTGAACACACCGTTCCCGGAGTGTGGAGGGACGGTAATAGTATTTCACAACATCAAACAACTGTATAATATTAAACTATTTGTAGTGTTACATTCCAGTGTCAGTTTTATCACAACAAACAGTGTAGCCTTACATGGACAGTTATTTAATGCAAACTTGAGTTATTATAAACATGTATATATATATATATATATATATATATATATATATATATATATATATATATATATACACACTGTGAAGAAGTACAGAATATGGGTCTTAGGTGTATGTTTATATACTGTTGAGATTGATTTAAAATCTTGTGAGATGATAAGGTGAATTTAAGCAGTTACGTATTTAACAAGTACACCATTATACTATTCATAACATCTCTTCACATGTGATATACACAAGACTATATAATAAGAACATAATACATACATCTTGAGCCAGAATCATCAACACTCCAAGTATTACATATATACCTCAAGTACATACACATATGTATAAAAACATGTATATACACAATGTGTATGATACACACGTCTATACCCTTCAGCAGGAGTATCTACATGCACCATACCACCTGTGCATCAATCCCACTACAAGCACACACATTACACCTCCCAACACATGATAATGTCCTGTGTGTATGTATCTAGCTGGGGCTAGGGGCTGGGGCTAGGGGCTGGAGCTAGGGGCTGGGGCTAGGGGACCGAACAATGGCTCGCGTCAAGAATTGAAATTCGCAGGAACACCGCACCAGGAAATATCCCTTGATACGCCGCCAGCACGTGATATATGCGTAATGACGAGGCCCGTGCGTTAGTGTCAGGCCCAGGCTCGTACGACCGACGCTCACGGCTCGTATTATATGACGCAAACAACGTAGTCTTGTTTTGCTGTTAGGGAGAGAGAGAGAGAGAGAGAGAGAGAGAGAGAGAGAGAGAGAGAGAGAGAGAGAGAGAGGTGGGAGGGACGCGTTTGAAACTGTATTGCATGCCTCAATGGTTTGAAGGGCTTTTCTCCTGTATGAAGACACGGTAGTGTTGGGGGAACGTACGTTGGTGTAGTCCAGAGCTGAGCTCCCTTACTCCCCCTTTGCTCATCACAACACCTGTGTGTTGGTCATCAGCAGGTGTTCCAGGCGAAAGTAATTTCATGTTGATGAGGAGGTAATCCTTCTGTGTTGATGAAGTAATCCGTCCATGGTGATAAAGTAATCCGTCCATGTTGATAAAGTAATCCGTCCATGTTGATAAAGTAATCCGTCCATGTTGATAAAGTAATCCGTCCATGTTGATAAAGAACTCCTGTATGTTGATGATGTCCATCCATATGGTTAATGTATCCCTCAATGTTGATGAGATCATTATAATTCCTCTATGTTAATGACCTAATCCTACCATATTGATGTAGTAATCCCTCTATGTTGATAGGGAAATCGCCAGTATGTTGGTTCCTCTATGTTTGTACCTGCCTATCCCTTCCACCAAAGGTATATCTATCCATGTGAAACATATCTATCCATTTCCTCGATGTTAAGTCGCCTTTTTTTTTCCTTACAGGTAAGACGTGACGAGGCTCATACACAACTCATATTTTTCCCAGCTGTAAGTACCAATGTTTGTCGATGTTACAATGTAAGCTCATAACCTCCCTCATCAGTAAACTGGATTTATGATGCAATCTAATGTGATGTTTGTTGTTGTTGGTGGTGGTGCACTACAAGGTCTTCTGACTACTACTATAACGGGAGTTATAGACGAGAGGATCATGAGAGAGAGAGAGAGAGAGAGAGAGAGAGAGAGAGAGAGAGAGAGAGAGAGAGAGAGAGAGAGAGAGAGATGACAAAGACGAACCATCAGGCAAAGTTCATCAGACGACCGTCTAACTAGTTATCTTTTTTTTCTTACCTTAACAACTTCCCCCCCCCCTCTCCCCCCTTGCCCTCCATGGCCATCCCTAGTGCCTTCTTGCCTTCCAGGACCTCTTCTTCTTTACTCTTACCTTCCAGGACCTTCTCCTCCTCCCTCCTGCTCTCTCAATCTTCCCTTCTTCCCTATAAGGTACTTTCTCTTTAACACACTCAGGCCTTCCCTCTTTCCTTGATGCCCTATTTGATTTTCTATCTTTCCCTCTCACCCTCCAGGACCTCCTCCTCCTCCAGGAACCACCCCTCCTCCTTCCTACCCTCCAGGAACCACCTCTCCTCCCTCCTACCCTCCAGGAACCACACCTCCTCCCTCCTACCCTCCAGGAACCACCCCTCCGCACTCCTACCCTCCAGGAACCACCCCTCCGCACTCCTACCCTCCAGGAACCACCCCTCCTCCCTCCTAACCCTCCAGGAACCACCCTCTCCTCACTCCTACCCTCCAGGAACCACCCCTCCTCCCTCCTACCCTCCAGGAACCACCCCTCCTCCCTCCTAACCCTCCAGGAACCACCCCTCCTCCCTCCTACCCTCTATGATCTTCCCTCCTGTCACCTTAGAGTCTTTCTCCTCTTCTTTCAGCATCTAGTCAAACACCGCACTACACCCCCAGCGTTTTGGCCGCCCCTCGCCCCACCCATCTAGCTTCCCCTGCCTCTGGTCCTCCCCGTGGGTTCCCCTAGGCTTGGGCCTGGCCTCTGCTCTGGCTTACAAGGCGTCGGGAGCGGCAGCAAGCCACACGCGGCCATAAAACCCACCATATATTAAGGCTTGCCGCTATCTACGACTGTAATTAAATGGCTATTATATCACAGCCTCCAGAAGGCGACAGAAAGGGGGGGGGGGGAACTCAAACTGCCTGGTTGGCTCGCTCGTTAACACCACCATCAGCAGTCCCCTCACGCCCTCCCTACTGTGACCTGGCCCTGGGGTCAGGGGTTAGGGAAGTGGACGAATTCTCCCCCCCCCCCTTCTTTTTTCCACCCTGGAGGCGGAACCAAGTAGATTTAGGATGTGGGAGGTGGGATGGTCTCTGTGTGCGCGTGTGTGGCTGTGTGAGAATGGGTACCTACCCAACTGCCTATAAGGTCATTATGAGATTTTGTGAACAGCCAGGGTGAACGCGTAATGCTCACCGCAGGGAAATTTAGATTTAGGAAGAAGGATCCTTGTGAATTACATATTGTTAAGTGTTGTGTGTGGTGTAGAAAGGTTGTATATTGGTGGAGTGAAGGTGTGCCTGTAGCCTACGTGTGAGTACAGCAGAAAGATATGATAATAACCTGGGAAAGAGGGAACTTGACAGCTACTCAAGCGCTGGTTTACAACCCGGTCGTCACGAACCCTTCAGTAAACAAAGCTCTCAACACTAAACCAAAACAAATTTGATGAATTTTTTTTTTCTCTCTCTCTCTCATCATCGACTTTTATATATGTGTGTGTGTGTGTGGCTGAGGTCTGGGTCCCTCCCGAGCGACCAGACATTAGTCTGTGTTTACTGAATGCAGTGTGGGGACTCTTGTATCCCCCCCTCTTTCCCTACCCGAGTACTCCAACCTCAACCCCACACCCAACCCCACCCACCTCCACCTCTCGTCTGTTTCCATTGGTTGGGGGTGTGTGTGACTCGTTGACAGATTTTCTTTTATTCTTTTTGCATTATGTGCGAGCGCACATCATCCCTCAGGTGCGTATAGTGACATATGGACGTAGAAAAGACGATCATGAAGATATGCGGAAGTGCGTAGATACACAGACTCATACATGCGTTTGCTGAAATATACATATGTACACAGAAACACACACACACACACACACACACACACACACACACACACACACACACAAACAAGGAACGCGTGTAACGGGACAAGAAAGGAGGAACTCCGAAACATTGAAAAGAACATTGTGAAGAAGTCTGGAGATAAATCAAAACTTCTATCATAGACTCACCAGGAGTGGGAGGAAAATGCATGGAAACAGAGGAAAGCAATTACCACTCACACAGCTTGATGTAATAATAATTTCCAATTGCACCAACAACCGCGTTGCTCTCTCTCTCTCTCTCTCTCTCTCTCTCTCTCTCTCTCTCTCTCTCTCTCTCTCTCTCTCTCTCTCTCTCTCTCTCCCTGACTCCAACCCATTGAAACTTGCGAATAAGTGAAGGGAATCAATTATTTGCACAGACTCGGATGAAATGAAAAGGGGGTGGGGGAGCCTTCTGACGTCATAGAGCAGGTATATATATATAAGACGTGTATATCCTGGTCATTATCTCTCCTGGTCATTATCTCTCCTGGTCATTATCTCTCCTGGTCATTATCTCCCTTGGTCATTATCTCCCTTGGTCATTATCTCCCTTGGTCATCATCTCTCCTGGTCATTATCTCCCCTGGTCATCATCTCTCCTGGTCATTATCTCCCTTGGTCATTATCTCCCTTGGTCATCATCTCTCCTGGTCATCATCTCTCCTGGTCATTCCTGGCGGCGGGTGAGGTCAGGCAAGGTGGATGCGGTGGATGATAGGTCACCTATGATGGATGTGGTGGATGATAGGTCACCTGTGATGGATGTGGTGGATGATAGGTCACCTGTGATGGATGTGGTGGATGATAGGTTACCTGTGATGGATGTGGTGGATGATAGGTCACCTTTGATGGATGTGGTGGATGATAGGTCACCTGTGATGGATGTGGTGGATGATAGGTCACCTGTGATGGATGTGGTGGATGATAGGTTACCTGTGATGGATGTGGTGGATGATAGGTCACCTATGATGGATGTGGTGGATGATAGGTCACCTGTGATGGATGTGGTGGATGATAGGTCACCTGTGATGGATGTGGTGGATGACAGGTCACCTGCGATGGATGTGGTGGATGCAATGGGCGATTTCAGTGTGATTCATACCGGCCTCACAATTCATTGTTCAGTTCAACATGTGTTACGAAACGTTCCGTGAGTCTGAATATTTTTTGATATAGAGTTTCTGTGTTCAAATGAACATGAAGATACACACGATCCGGAAATCTTTCAATTTATGTCAGAAAACATCGGAGCACTAGTGAATAGTTGATATGTAACTTTTGAGAATCTTTGAAATTTTGATGCAAATCAAAAGTTTACGTCAATAAGTTCATTGTATAATCTGATACTGGCGTCCAGAGTTCTACTGAACATTTCTTCGAAGGGGTTCAGAGTTCTACTGAACATTTTATGACAGGGGTTCAGAGTTCTACTAAACATTTTATTACAGGGGTTCAGAGTTCTACTGAACATTTTGTTACAGGGGTTCAGAGTTCTACTGAACATTTTGTTACAGGGGTTCAGAGTTCTACTGAACATTTTGTTACAGATGTTCAGAGTTCTCTTGAACACTTGAGACCTGGTATATTTCACGGAAATGTTCAATTCCAGTAGTCGGCACGAAGCTTCAATTCTCTGAAGCCTTCGTCACAAAGTTCAGAGTTCACACAATAACATACAAGAGTTCAAGGCTGCTCGAAACTTGCATAGAGACGTTCCTAAGTTATCGTAACATCTGACGCAAAGTTTAAAGTTCATAGAGAATATCGGAGGCTCATAGATCCAACTGTATGATGAACGTACTTCCCTTAAGTCTCTCTCTCTCTCTCTCTCTCTCTCTCTCTCTCTCTCTCTCTCTCTCTCTCTCTCTCTCTCATATGGACGGTGGGTTTCCCCCTTACGTAGAGTTCACAAAACTCTGACGAAGATGGTTCATGTTGCGTCTCGAATCTTTTCATAGGGTGGGACCCATGTATGTTCTGTAGTCGTGGAGGCAGACCTGGAGGGAGTAAAGACTTCGAACCTTTGAGCTTTTCGTGTCCGAAGCTTCATAATACAGTTTCTCTGCTTGCCTACAGATGGCGCGCTTCGCAGAATAGGTTTTGTTGTGTGTGTGTGTGTGTGTGTGTGTAAAGTATGATGTTTGATAGTGTGCTCATTGCACTCTGAAGTGACTATAAAGTGCGATATTGTTTGTTAAGTGTGATGTTGATAAACGGTGATGTGTGTAAAGTGGGATATCTGCTCAGTGTTGCATGGGTGCTGTGCAGTCTTGCCCAGGGGTGTGGCTGCAACAGCTGGCAGATCACATCGGTTCCACACACAGATAGGACGCCTCTCAGCCTTATAGAGTCGGTGGATGAACCTCAGTAGGACCATCTTGGTTCTAAGACCTGGTATCCCGTGGAGATGCTATGGAGTCACGATCTTTAAAAACAGTGGCCATACACTGCCATTACACCACTATCTTGTCCCCAAGGAGGAATCTCCATTGGTATCTTGTTGCTTATAATGTTCACAGTCCCGGTTCTTCCTTCAACCCCTTGAACGTGACCCTCGAACATGATGGTACGACCCTTGAGCATGACCCTTGAACGTGTCGGTACGACCCTTGAGCATGGCCCTTGAACATGACGGTACGGCCCTTGAGCATGGCCCTTGAGCATGACGGTACGACCCTTGAGCATGAACCTTGAAAATGACGGTACGACCCTTGAGCATGAACCTTGAACATGACGATACGACCCTTGAGAATCACCCTTGAACAGCACGGCTCGACCATCAAGAACGACAGCAAGGCCCCTGGACGTGACGGCACGGCCCTGGAGTGTGACTACACGGCCCTCGAGTGTGACTACACGGCCCCTGAAGTGTGACTACACGGCCCTGGAGTGTGACTACACGGCCCCTGAAGTGTGACGGCACGGCCCTGAAGCACAGGGACATCCTGGAGACCGTGGGTTCGACTCGCAGGGCATAACGTCGTGGCCAGAGACATCCTCCAGTCGTCCACACAGGCGCTGGCAGCTAAGCACACAGCCCAGGCCCCTGCCTCACACACACACACACACACACACACACACACACACACACACACAGTAAACCGTGAACAATGAGAGTATTGTAGGACCAGCTGGGCGAGCTGTGTGACGGGAGGTGCGGGGGAGGAGTTCATAGAGGATATGGGTGACGGGAGAGATGGGTGTCTTGGTGGGAGAGAGATGGGGTAGAGGGAGGAGGGCCAGACAGCTGAGAGGGGTGCAGGGAGGGGAATTGGAGGGGGGAGGAGATATGCTGGTCGGCAGCCATGTTGGTTGTGATGTTGTACAAGTCCACACGACTGTCTTTTGTTTGTTGGTTTGTGATGGAGAGAGATTTACGTTCAGACTCGCCTATCATTAGACTCGACTGTGATCCGACTCATGGATTACCGAAACCCCAACTGTCATCAAACTCGACTGTCATCACACTCAACCATATCAGACTCATGTATTATCAGACCCTGCTATTAACAGCCCCTGCTATCATCAGACCCTGCTGTCATCAGACCCTGCTGTCATCAGACCCTGCTATCATCAGACCCTGCTATCATCAGAACCCTGCTATCATCAGACCCTACTTTTATCAGACCCTACTGTTATCAGACCCTGCTGTCATCAGACCCTGCTATCATCAGACCCTGCTATCATCAGACCCTGCTATCATCAGACCCTACTTTTATCAGACCCTACTGTTATCAGACCCTGCTATCATCAGACCCTGCTGTCATCAGACCCTGCTATCATCAGACCCTACTGTCATCAGACCCTGCTATCATCAGACCCTACTATTATCAGACCCTGTTATCATCAGACTCAACGAATTATCAAACAGAACTAATATCAGACTCAAGTATTATTAGCCCCAATGTTCTTAGTGTGAATGTGAACTTTCTGGCTCTGGAAGACAACACTAGCGGTGTTCCAAGAACTTTTGTTCCAGTTCAACACCCTGAACACAGGTAACACTGCCCCAAGCTCTGTTGGCAGTGATTGCATCACTGTCCTTGCTGTGTTGGCGTGTTTGTAACACTGTCCTTGCTGTGTTGACGTGTTTATATCACTGTCCTTGCTGTGTTGGCGTGTTTGTATCACTGTCCTTGCTGTGTTGACGTGTTTATATCACTGTCCTTGCTGTGTTGACGTGTTTGTAACACTGTCCTTGCTGTGTTGACGTGTTTGTAACACTGTCCTTGCTGTGTTGGCTTGTTTGTAACACTGCCCTTGCTGTGTTGACGTGTTTATATCACTGTCCTTGCTGTGTTGGCGTGTTCGTAACACTGTCCTTGCTGTGTTGGCGTGTTTGTAACACTGTCCTTGCTGTGTTGGCGTGTTCGTAACACTGTCCTTGCTGTGTTGGCGTGTTTGTAACACTGTCCTTGCTGTGCTGGCGTGTTTGTAACACCGTCCTTGCTCTGTTGACGTGTACGGTCCAGTATGGTCCACCTGAGTGGTGGTGGTGGTGGTGGTGGTGGTGTGTTGGAGGTGGTGGCGCTGGTGGTGGCGGTGGAGAGCGTTCACAGCGCCCCTAGCGGAGTGATACACACCACCAACTTTCTGTCGAGTTTGTTTATGTTGGTGACGTGTTTTGCACAGGTGCCAATTACCATGTTTACAGTCCAGTAAACACAGATTTTTTTATTCAATCTCCACCGGCTGCTAGAGTTGATGGGGGAGGAGAGTTGGCCAGGTGGGGTTTGAACAGCGCCAGAGTTGCGGCGTGGGAGAGAGAGAGAGAGAGAGAGAGAGAGAGAGAGAGAGAGAGAGAGAGAGAGAGAGAGAGATGTCAAGCTGTACATAAAACTAACTAACACGTAACTAATGACAGAGGTCACACCTACTGTAAACAACAGCTGTTGACCCAGCAAACACTCTGTCTTAATCATGGACAATTATCTTAACATGACACTCACTTGTAAGTGTAAACACAGCTGGGGAACGTGGACTCGCATGTGGTACCATTCTCTCTCTCTCTCTCTCTCTCTCTCTCTCTCTCTCTCTCTCTCTCTCTCTCTCTCTCTCTCTCTCTCTCTCTCTCCGGATACGTGCCTTTTAAGACAAGGTTCTTCTCACTTATGTTAAGTGTCTTTTGAGAGGTGTGTGTGTGTGTACTTTTATACGTATCCCTTTGAGGAGTAGTGTACTTATATATAAGTATCTTTTGAGGGGAGAGTAAAGCTCTACTCACTTATGTTAAGTGTCTCTTGAGAGATAAGTGTACTTTTGTACGTCTCCCTTTGGGGGTGAGTTTACTGACATGTCTCATAACGGAAGAAGTTACTTATTCATCTTCGGTTGACTGGTGTACTTGTACAAGTGTCCATTGAGAGATTAGTGTACTTATATAAGTGTCCATTGAGAGATTAGTGTACTTATATAGTTGTCCTTTTTAGGAAAAATTTAACGTAAGTAAACGTCTTTTAAGTGAAGAATGTACTCCTATAATAGTGTTGTTATGTAAGTATCTTTTGAGGAATGAATGTACATACATAAGTGTCCTTTAAAGGAAGAATGTACTTACAAAAGTGTCCTTTTTCATGGTATAGTGTACTTACATAAGTGTCATTGGAGGGAAAATATTCCTTATGTGTTTTTTTGAGGGTAGAGTGAACTTATATAATTACCTCTGAAGCGAAGAGTGAATTTCTGTACGTGTTGGAGGTATCAGCACAGGTGGTGTCAGCACAGGTGGTGTCAGCACAGGTGGTGTGAGCACAAGCTGGTGTCAGCACAGGTGGTGTTAGTAAAGGAGTTGTCAGAAGTGGTGTCAGAAGAGGTGTTGTCAGGAGGGCAGTAGTAGTAATGATGATGATAAAAATAATTATAAAATGATAATGATAGTGATAATGATAATAATGATAATAATAATAATAATAATGATAATAGTGATAACAATAATAATAATAATAATAATAATAATAATAATAATAATAATGATAATGATAATAATAATAATGATAATAATAATAATGATAATAATAGCAATAATAATAATAATAATAATAATAATAATGATAATAATAATAATAATAATAATGATAATAATAATAATAAAGGATCAGGAGGATCGTATCCCTTGCATGTGATATTCTACGCCCTTTGTAATCCTGTCTCTCAGGACAACAGAGGCGTATCTCTCCCTCTCGACGGCAGTACCCCTGGCTCACCCTCTCCTCGTTTTCTATACTCCCTTCCACCACACATTTTCTCCTTTATCCTCGCCCTCCTTGGCTCCTTCCGCTCTCTCTATCATCAATTTAATATCAGTGTGTGTGTGTGTGTGTGTGTGTGTGTGGCAGCCGTCAGCATCTTCCCTGACATTCTCGTCTCCCACACATACGTCCCCTCATCCCATCCCATAAATGGTGGACGACATTTTCCCTTATTTAATTCATGGGTTGGCTGAATCCTGTTTATACGTCTCCCTTTATCTGTCTCATAGTCTGGCATTCCTTATTTAATTTCTTCGTCAGGCTGGTGCAATATATACATATATGTATATGTATATATATATATATATATATATATATATATATATATATATATATATATATATATATGTATATATATATATATATATATATTCACTCCATGGCCCAATGTAATCTTTATTTGTTTTGCTTTGCCAATTGTTTTTGGATTATTTTGGATTACTTTTTATGGTTTGACTTTCATGTCGAAAAGTTTTTATGCCAGTTTTTCGTCTAATTCATCCTTTTTTTTTTCAACATTGTATTGTGCTGTTAATTTGTTAATTTGTGTTGATTGTCTTCATTTCTTCTAACATCAGATGAAAGACAAACTTTTGAATGGAATTGCAACGATTATATATTTTTTTTCAAGTTACTACGACAAATTACTTTGGCAAAAAGTTAGACGTATGACTTAAGTTACGATGATGGTTTAGAACTTAAGTTACAGCGAGTTATGATACAATTTACGACAAAAAAAAACCGGGATTAAAAGTTATATAGAGTCTTGACTTTAAGTTATATATATATATAGAGTTACGATAAGTTATGGGTTACGACAGGGAGTCAAAACCTTAAAGTCATGATAAGTTACGCGTTACAACAGGATGTTACACCAAACGTTACGAGTCATGGGTTACGACAATGGTAATATCTAAAGTTGCGACAAGTTCTGGTTTACGACGAGATTTATGTCAAAAGTTAGCAGAAAACAGGTTAAGACAAAAGTTATACGTAAAGTTACGACAAGTTATGGGTTACAGTAAGAATCATGACTACAGTTATAAGTTTTGGGTTACAGCAAAGTACATAAGTAGAGTTATAAGTTATGACCGAGGCTACGACAAGGGTTATATGTAAAGTCACAAGTTATGTCTCAAGTTATAACAAGTTGTAGACTACAACAAGGTGTTATACTCAAAATTATAAGTTATGGGATATTACAAGAAGCATGAGTATTATAGAGTTGCGACAGATTATCAGTTACGACGAGAATTATGTAAAGTTACAGATTACAAGTTACGATAAGTCATGAGAAGCAAAGTTTCGACAAGACATCAGTTACGACAAAAGTTATACGTAAAGTTACGAAGTGTGGGCTGCAATAAGGGTTGGTTGTGTCTTAAGTTACGACAAATCATGGGTAACAGCGGGTTCAGTCTATGTCTATAACAATCTATAGGATACGTCATGAGTCTTATGTACAGTTTCGACAAGTTATGATATACGAGAGGAGTCTTACACAAATCTAAGTTGAATTACCGGTTATTATAAGAGTTATAACCGAATTTGCGATACGTTATGGGTTGTAACAAGTTATACTTAAAGTTGTAAAAAAATCTATGGAATCCAATGAATCATGCTTAAAGTTACAACAATGGGTTACAACACGAATGATACTTAAAGTTACGACAATGGGTTACAACACGAATAATACTTAAAGTTACGACAATGGGTTACAACACGAATAATACTTAAAGTTACGACAATGGGTTACAACACGAATAATACTTAAAGTTACGACAATGGGTTACAACACGAATAATACTTAAAGTTACGACAATGGGTTACAACACGAATAATACTTAAAGTTACGACAATGGGTTACAACACGAATAATACTTAAAGTTACGACAATGGGTTACAACACGAATAATACTTAAAGTTACGACAATGGGTTACAACACGAATAATACTTAAAGTTACGACAATGGGTTACAACACGAATAATACCTAAAGTTACGACAATGGGTTACAACACGAATAATACTTAAAGTTACAACAATGGGTTACAACACGAATAATACTTAAAGTTACGACAATGGGTTACAACACGAATAATACCTAAAGTTACGACAATGGGTTACAACACGAATAATACTTAAAGTTACAACAATGGGTTACAACACGAATAATACTTAAAGTTACGACAATGGGTTACAACACGAATAATACTTAAAGTTACGACAATGGGTTACAACACGAATAATACTTAAAGTTACGACAATGGGTTACAACACGAATAATACTTAAAGTTACGACAATGGGTTACAACACGAATAATACTTAAAGTTACGACAATGGGTTACAACACGAATAATACTTAAAGTTACGACAATGGGTTACAACACGAATAATACTTAAAGTTACGACAATGGGTTACAACACGAATAATACCTAAAGTTACGACAATGGGTTACAACACGAATAATACTTAAAGTTACAACAATGGGTTACAACACGAATAATACTTAAAGTTACGACAATGGGTTACAACACGAATAATACCTAAAGTTACGACAATGGGTTACAACACGAATAATACTTAAAGTTACAACAATGGGTTACAACACGAATAATACTTAAAGTTACGACAATGGGTTACAACACGAATAATACTTAAAGTTACGACGATGGGTTACAACACCAAGAGTTATACCTACAGTTGGCGGAAGATGAAGAGCTTCGATAACTTACGGTTATGATCACGAAAAGTTATCTATTACTACAATCATTTGCGTTACGATGAAATACAACGGATGGGAGTTATGGTTTAGTGGTTGTTACGACAAGGGCTGTGGTTCAAGAGTTACAGCAAGAGTAACGACTCACATTACGATAAGAGTTACAACACAAGTTACGTTGAGAGTTACAACACAAGTTACGAGGAGAGTTACGACTCAAGTTACGTCAAGAGGTATTACTCGTCCCCACAGGGACTTGGTTCGCAAAATACGATAAGAGTTACAACACAAGTTACGTTGAGAGTTACAACACAAGTTACGAGGAGAGTTACGACTCAAGTTACATCAAGAGGTATTACTCGTCCCCACAGGGACTTGGTCCGCAAAATACGATAAGAGTTACAACACAAGTTACGTTGAGAGTTACAACACAAGTTACGAGGAGAGTTACGACTCAAGTTACATCAAGAGGTATTACTCGTCCCCACAGGGACTTGGTTCGCAAAATACGATAAGAGTTACAACACAAGTTACGTTGAGAGTTACAACACAAGTTACAAGGAGAGTTACGACTCAAGTTACGTCAAGAGGTATAACTCTGTCCCATACAGGGACTTGGTTCGCAAAAACCATTCAACGTACAGCAGACATTACGACAAAGACTTACGACAAAAGGAGGAGGAGGGGGGAAAAAAAAACCCAGATATCAGAAAAGTTAGGAAAGCAAGAGTTACGACGGAGGTCCTCCCTGGGGGGTTGTGGGGGGAGAGAGGGGGGTGGTGGTGGTGGAGTGGGGGGGGTTAGGTAGAGGGAGGGGGGATGATGGGGGGAGGTGTGGGGGGGAGGAGGAGGAGGGGTTGGGGAGGAGGAGGAGGGGTTGGGGAGGAGGAGGAGGAGGTTGGGGAGGAGGAGGAGGAGGTTGGGGAGGAGGAGGAGGGGTTGGGGAGGAGGAGGAGGAGGTTGGGGAGGAGGAGGAGGAGGAGGTTGGGGAGGAGGAGGAGGAGGTTGGGGAGGAGGAGGAGGAGGTTGGGGAGGAGGAGGAGGAGGAGGTTGGGGAGGAGGAGGAGGGGTTGGGGAGGAGGAGGAGGGGTTGGGGAGGGGTTGGGAGGGGTTGGGGAGGAGGAGGAGGGGTTGGGGAGGAGGAGGAGGGGTTGGGGAGGAGAGGACCATTTTGATCATCGGATAAAAGACATTAGTATTTTTTTTCTTTTTTTTTTGCTTCTTGGTCATCCATCGTCCTCCATCTTGCTGGTCGTCTAAGTTCTGACCCCTCTCTCTCCCTCCTGCTAGTTTTGACCGACCTCCTCCTCCCCTCTCCTTCCTGCTGGTTTTGACCTCCTCCTCCCCTCTCCTTCCTGCTGGTTTTGACCTCCTCCTCCCCTCTCCTTCCTGCTGGTTTTGACCTCCTCCTCCCCTCTCCTTCCTGCTAGTTTTGACCTCCTCCTCCCCTCTCCTTCCTGCTAGTTTTGACCTCCTCCTCCCCTCTCCTTCCTGCTAGTTTTGACCTCCTCCTTCTCCTTCCTGCTGGTTCTGACTTCCTCCTTCTCCTTCCTGCTAGTTTGACCTCCTCCTCCCCTCTCCTTCCTGCTGGTTCTGACCTTCCTTCTTCCTCCTACTAGTTCTGACCCCCTAACTCTCTCCCTCTTGCTAATTCTGGTCTTTCCCTTCTGCTGACTCTGATCTTCCGCCTCCCTCTTGCTACACCTCAGCTATCATGCCTCACTCCATCTATATTCTCTACTTCCTCTTTGTACTCCACTCTTCCTTCCCCTTCCCTTACAGCAAACCACCCCTTACCACATTTTCTCTTGTGCCTTTGCCTATCTCACTTCCTTCCACCTCCCCATCCTCTCTCTCTCTCTCTCTCTCTCTCTCTCTCTCTCTCTCTCTCTCTCTCTCTCTCTCTCTCTCTCTCTCTCTCTCTCTCTCTCTCTCTCTCTCAACCTCTTCCTTCTTCCACTTTTTTCTCTCGACTCTCCCCCTCTCCTCCCAGCCCTCCCTCAGACGCGACGGTGCCTCGCCAAGCATACTGGAGCAGTGCCAACTGCCGTGTGGAGGGAGGGAGGGAGTGAGGGAGGAGGGAGGGAGGGAGGGAGGGAGGGTAGTTCCTATCAATGTTGGAATATCTCCCTCCCTCCCTCCCTCCCTCCCTCCCTCCTCCAGTGTCAAGGCTTGGGTGCCTGGCACTGCTAGAACCTCCCAGTGCCATGGCTTGGGTGCCTAGTACTGCTGGAACCTCCCAGTGCCAAGGCTTGGGTGCCTAGCACTGCTGGAACCTCCCAGTGCCAAGGGTTGGGGTGCCTAGCACTGCTGGAACCTCCCAGTGCCAAGGCTTGGGTGCCTAGCACTGCTGGAACCCCCCAGTGCCAGGGCTGGGGAACCTATCACTGCTGGAACGTGTACAGCCAGATATACACAGGTCCTTACATGCATACAAATATGTACGTGTTACTGAAACACACACACACACACACACACACAATTACAGTTTTTAATGGTCACTGTTGAATGGAAACATTGTTTATCAAAAAATATTCCAGTTGTTCATCTTTTGTTTTTATTGTAATTACGACACTAAACACTGCAGAAGACTGGGTGTTGAATTCACCGTAGAACATTTCATGTCAGGTTAATTTCACAACAACAAATGCCAGTTAATTAACGTAGGCGTCCAGCGGCCCACCATATACCTCTTGTTTACCAACACTGGGAGAAAAATGATTGTTCTTTTATTTTAGAATATGTTCGTATTATGTACCCACTGGAGGTCAGGACGTGAAGAACAGCAATGTAGATGGATGGACAGATGGATAGATAGATAGATGCACTGATATGCAAACAGACTAACAGATAGATAGATAGATAGATACACTAATATACGAACAGATAGATAGATAGATAAATAGATAGATACACTGATATGCAAACAGATAGATAAATAGATAGATACACTGATATACAAACAGATTGACAAAGTATGTCAGTCAGTCTCCACACAACAGTGATGTCACATATGATCTTTGTGATAGATCTACGTGGCATATATATGACCACTATTTAGTATACCCAGGTTCTCCAGAGGATGATGACCAGGTCGGAACAGTCAGGTAATCCTCTTGTATCCCCCCCCTTGGCAATACTAGAATTCGTACACGTTTATCCCAGTATGGAAGCACCAGTGTTCCTATGGAGCTTTTAGGTACACAACGACAACATAGAACCATGAAACTCGCTCAGTTTGAGACAGATCTGCTCCACCAGTACCCTCCAACAGCAGCTGCAGCAGCAGAGGTGTACCAGTCACAGGTCCAGCAGCAGCAGCAGCAGCAGCAGCAGCAGGTGTACCAGTCACAGGTCCAGCAGCAGCATCAGCAGCAGCTTCTGTACCAGTCATCGGTCCAGTTGGGGACGCAGAAGCGTTCCTCTCAGCCTTACCCGGAGCGTCCGTATTCCTCAGCAGACCCAGGGCTCAAGACCTGGACGGTGGGTGGAATAAAGAGACACCCTGACAGAAGCTGCCTCTCTTCATAAACCCTGGCAGACAGTCAAGCAATTCTGTTTTTAAGACGACACTTAGAGTACTTGAAAGTACTTTTCAAAACGCAAGAGGTTCTACTGTATCGTTTAGCCAGGCCAGTGACCTGCAATCATCTACATCTATCAGAGTTAAATCATTTCTTAAACTTTATATAAACAACCAGAAAACTCTTCGATCTTCCTTAACACACGGGAAGCGTTACTGTAGAACGTAAACATTGACTCATAGAGAAACTGTGGCAAAATTCAGGTAGCTGTGGCAACTGAAGACCCCCTCTCCTACCCATGGCAAGTGAGGGTTCTTCTCCAACCTTTGACAACGGAAGACCGATCCCTTTCCTGCCATTGGCAGTTAGAGGACAACTCACAATACTGCGTTTTGCCGACCAAGAGGCACCAGGACCACAAGACAACCACAGGGAACAGACCAAGACAATCGAACGTTATTTGGGAAGGACCAGTTGGGTCACACAACTATGCAAACCAGGTTTCTCCATATAGTTTAGCCATGTTTCCAGAGGATGGTAATCCAATTTTACAGGACCACAACAATCAAAAAGTTCCATTCTAGCCGTCCCCATGGCCAGTTACTTCTCCTAATGCTCGCTGGGATGCAGACCCAGAAAACCTGCTTCCTTCCAATCTAGACAGCAGCCCGGGCCAGGCTCACACCATCAAACCCTCGCCTTTTTTACCAGAAGAAACAACCAAGACAAACTTAAGTACTTTTTAAAATACCATTTGGACTAAGGACCGAGAAAAAGCGACTCCCTCTACCACTTAGCCAGTGGCTGTCGTCGGAACCCAGGCATCTCCACCACCTCCAGAAATAAAATTCGGCAACGAGGACGGACCCCCCCCGGCCCCAGCCAGCCGTCGACCAGGTCCGGGGTCTTCCAGACTCAGGGGGTAAAAATAGCTAATGGGTCGTGAAGGTAGCGGGATTCTCTCTAGAGTTTTACTTTCTTCTTGTTTACTCAATCTGGCGGTTGCTCAGGCCGGGATATTCTTTGATCCTACTCAAGCGAAGGGGGGGAGGAAGGATACAGTCTCTGGGTGTTCTTCTTAGGAGCTTACATCAAGGTATTCTCTGAAGCTACTCGAGGTGGAACAGAAGGTGATATCCTGCTGGTGTTAAGAGCGAGGCATTCTTTGATCCTCGTCCCGTGGAGGAAGGTTTAATCTCGAGATATTCCTTGGGAGACAAGACCGAGACATTCTTTAATCCTACGCCTACATGGATGGAGCTGATCTTGGGGGACGTTCTAAGGTGCTGAGATCAGGCCAATCTCTGCTCCCATCTCAGGCAGGTAGTGTACGGTCCCCTAACGTTCATAATCATTTCATTCATATACATTTCATTGTCTCATGTGAGAGAAGATGACCGTAGCGAGGAGGTTAAGACCTTACCCTATACAGATGGCTGTCTAAAGCGGAGGAGGAGGTCCTCCTGTATGGGAGTCATTCTGGGTCTTTCCTAACATCCTCTC
Source organism: Panulirus ornatus (assembly GCF_036320965.1). NCBI lineage: Eukaryota > Metazoa > Arthropoda > Malacostraca > Decapoda > Palinuridae > Panulirus > Panulirus ornatus. Next base: position 61,094,752 of record NC_092242.1, read on the forward strand.
ACTCTGGTCTTTCCCAGAAACCCTGGGAGCAAGTCACCCCCCCATCCTCATACACTTCATGAGGAAGGACTTGACTGCAAGTGTACATCTATGGATTCAGAAGAGGATGTGTTCTTATTCCCGTTTGAAATAATTACCTGAAGCCCATTTTTTTTGGGATGATCCTTCTCATATGGCATTCACGTGAAAGGAAATCCGACATGACTTTAATTACATTCAAGAAAAATTTCAGACACATTTGTTCTCACGTCTCGGGATTCGCTTTAAGTCTCCTCTTAAGGGTTCACTTTACTTCAAGCCTTTCAGAAGGATTGTTTAAGGCTCATCCCTTAAAACCTTGATAAAGGTCTGCCGCTCTGGGGGCCTATACTCAGGGCTGAGGGACTTGCACTCACCTCGCCCTTAAAGGTCACTTAAAACCCTCAAACTGGACAACTAAGTTGATTTTTGATAGCTCTATGGCTCAGTCTAGTTCACCTATCACCTTCTCTCTCTCTCTCTCTCTCTCTCTCTCTCTCTCTCTCTCTCTCTCTCTCTCTCTCTCTCTCTCTCGACTGTGAAAGGAGGGACTCCGTCGGCGTCGCCCACTTTAGGGAAAAAAGATTCTGGGTTAAGCCCTGACAGCCTTAGATGCAGTGAGTAACACAGAACGGATCGTCACAGGCTCCGGGTGTCACGGGCTACGAGCGTCACAGGCTCCGGGCGTCACGGGCTACGAGCGTCACGGGCTCCGGGCGTCACGGGTTCTGAGCGTCACGGGCTCCGGGCGTCACGGGTTCTGAGCGTTAAAGGCTACGAGCGTCATAGGCTCCGAGCGTCACGGGCTCCGGGCTCACATGACAATCCCATGACTCACATGTAATCCGGATCTTGTTTTCCTATGGTCTATAACCTGGAGCGAGGCTTTTATTCTGCAAATTATTTTCCTCGATAACGAGCGTTTATTTTTCCTTAGTAACAAACGTTTATTTTCCTCAATAACGAGCGTTTATTTTTTCAATAACGAGCGTTTATTTTCCCCAATAACAAGCGTTATCTCTGAATTAGTTTTTTCCCTGCTTCGTTTACTTGATGATCCTGGTCATTGTTTTCCCCAAGATCAGTTTCCGTACGAAGAATTTCCCGTCAAGAATCATTATATTTTCCCTAGCTTTACTTTTCCCCTCTTAGTTTCCTCCCATACAACATTTTTTTTTTCCTGCTAGGTAGTTTACATATGTTATCAGCCAGGCATCCAAGGTGTGTTATCAGTTATCCAAGATGTGTAATCAGTCATCCAAGATGTGTAATCAGTCATCCAAGATGTGTTATCAGTTATCCAAGATGTATTATCAGTCACCCAAGGTGTGTCATCTATCAGTCATCCAAGATGTGTTATCAGTCATCCAAGGTGTGTTATCAGTCATCCAAGGTGTGTTATCAGTCATCCAAGATGTGTTATCAGTCATCCAAGATGTGTTATCAGTCATCCAAGGTGTGTTATCAGTCATCCAAGGTGTGTTATCAGTCATCCAAGATCTGTTATCAGTCATCCAAGATGTGTTATCAGTCAGCCACCTCAGGTAATTCTCTGTTTACTGAACCGACTACGAGAGTGAAGGTCAGTCAGTCCACGATAATCTCTGGTCGTTCCTGAACTAACCCAAACACTGTGAATGACGCAGATTGAGGCAAGGGGACGAAACATTCTGGTAACGAAGCACTTTTGACCGGTGAACAGTTGTAATGAGACGTCCACAGCTGCGAAATACGTTTTAGAAAATGGTGTGTTGGACAGTACACCCCATGGTGTGTTGGACAGTACACCCCATGGTGTGTTAGACAGTACACCCCATGGTGTGTTGGACAGTACACCCCATGGTGTGTTGGACAGTACACCATATATGGATCTTACTTTTCTGCATAGAGACATGTAGGTAGAGTACGTACATACATATACATACCGACATATACGTACATGCATATACATACTAACCTATACGTACATACATAGTCATCAACGTACATATGTGCATATACCTTCCTTGTACAATACTAATAGGTAATTACATATATACATGTACATCCTCTATAGTGTGTTGGCTTATCTGTACTGTATTACTATCATTATTATTATCATTATTATTTTTTTTTTTTTTTTTTTTTTTTTTTTATACTTTGTCGCTGTCTCCCGCGTTTGCGAGGTAGCGCAAGGAAACAGACGAAAGAAATGCCCCCCCCCCCCATACACATGTACATACACACGTCCACACACGCAAATATACATACCTACACAGCTTTCCATGGTTTACCCCAGACGCTTCACATGCCTTGATTCAATCCACTGACAGCACGTCAATCCCTGTATACCACATGACTCCAATTCACTCTATTCCTTGCCCTCCTTTCACCCTCCTGCATGTTCAGGCCCCGATCACACAAAATCTTTTTCACTCCATCTTTCCACCTCCAATTTGGTCTCCCTCTTCTCCTCGTTCCCTCCACCTCCGACACATATATCCTCTTGGTCAATCTCTCCTCACTCATTCTCTCCATGTGCCCAAACCATTTCAAAACACCCTCTTCTGCTCTCTCAACCACGCTCTTTTTATTTCCACACATCTCTCTTACCCTTACGTTACTTACTCGATCAAACCACCTCACACCACACATTGTCCTCAAACATCTCATTTCCAGCACATCCATCCTCCTGCGCACATCTCTATCCATAGCCCACGCCTCGCAACCATACAACATTGTTGGAACCACTATTCCCTCAAACATACCCATTTTCGCTTTCCGAGATAATGTTCTCGACTTCCACACATTTTTCAAGGCTCCCAAAATTTTCGCCCCCTCCCCCACCCTATGATCCACTTCCGCTTCCATGGTTCCATCCGCTGACAGATCCACTCCCAGATATCTAAAACACTTCACTTCCTCCAGTTTTTCTCCATTCAAACTCACCTCCCAATTGACTTGACCCTCACCCCTACTGTACCTAATAACCTTGCTCTTATTCACATTTACTCTCAACTTTCTTCTTCCACACACTTTACCAAACTCAGTCACCAGCTTCTGCAGTTTCTCACATGAATCAGCCACCAGCGCTGTATCATCAGCGAACAACAACTGACTCACTTGTTATTATTATTATTATTATCATTATTATTATTATTATTATTATTATTATTATTATTATTATTACTATTATTATTATCATTATTATTATTATTATCATTATTATTATTATTATTATTATCATTATTATTATTATTATTAACATTATTATCATTATTGTTATTATCATCATTATTATCATTAATCATTATCCTTATTACTATCATTGTTATTATCATTAGTGTTGTCCTCATCTGCAATAACGTAATTATGTAAATGAATCGACAAACTTAGACATATCAAATATATGGATGCAAATTACTTGTTCGCGTGTGTGTGTGTGTGTGTGTGTGTGTGTGTGTGTGTGTGTGTGTGTGTGTGTGTGTGGTTTCCCCGCCCCACAGGGAGGGGGGATCTCACCCCAACCCCATGCTGAGCCACTGCTATAAACCCAACAGCAAAATAAGCAAATAAAGAGCAATCAAGTTGGGTAATCGGTGGCCCCACTGGAGCAAAAATTACAATTCCACTGGTAAGATTGTCTATTGTGGGATGCGAACCCGTGAAGCAATTGTGCCACCGGACCATACATCACCCCAGCCACCATTACCACGAACTAATCGGGCAGCATATTACTCCCTGGGGGCGGGGAGATGGGGAGGAGAGTGGGGAAGATGGTGAGGAGGGGAGTTTGGTGGGGATGCTTGTAGAGAGGATGGTGGGGTGATCATGGGGAGAATGGTAAAAGGGGAGGATAGTAAGGAAAATGGCTGGGTGGATGGTTAGAAAGGGGAGGATAGACTGGATGGTAGTGGGGAGGATAGATTGGATGGTAGTGGGGAGGATAGATTGGATGGTAGTGGGGAGGATAGACTGGATGGTAGTGGGGAGGATAGATTGGATGGTAGTAGGGAGGATAGACTGGATGGTAGTGGGGAGGATAGATTGGATGGTAGTGGGGAGGATAGATTGGATGGTAGTGGGGAGGATAGATTGGATGGTAGTGGGGAGGATAGATTGGATGGTAGTGGGGAGGATAGATTGGATGGTAGTGGGGAGGATAGATTGGATGGTAGTGGGGAGGATAGATTGGATGGTAGTGGGGAAGATAGATTGGATGGTAGTGGGGAGGATAGATTGGATGGTAGTGGGGAGGATAGATTGGATGGTAATGAGGTGGATAGATTGGATGGTAGTGGGGAGGATAGATTGGATGGTAGTGGGGAGGATAGATTGGATAGCAGCAGGGAGGATAGATTGAAAGGCAGTGGGGAGGACAGTAAGAGGATTGGTGGAGAGGGAGAGACGGTACGGGGCTCCATAGCAGGAACAGCAAGATGGAACAGGACGAAGCGGGGGGAAAGGAGGGAGGGAGGGAGGGAGGGATGGAGGAGTGCGGACGGGAGAGGGAGGGAGTGAGTGAGGGAGGGAGGGAGGAAGGGAGGAGTGCGGTCGGGAGAGGGAGGGAGTGAGTGAGGGAGGGAGGGAGGGAGGGAGGGAGGGAGGAGTGCGGACGGGAGAGGGAGGGAGTGAGTGAGGGAGGGAGGGAGGGCGGCGAGAGGCTATAAAAGAGAAGTAATGTGAGGGAGAGGGAATGTGACAGGCATTACTCGCGACACATTTGGACGAGGCTTTGATAACCACCAGACTTTTAGAGGATGCTGGTGGGGGTGGTATTGGTGGAGGGTGTTGGCGGAGGGTGTTGGTGGAAGTTATTGGTGGAGAGTGTTGGTGGTAGAGGCCTCTATTAATGTAGCTGTAGGTAGGAGACGTCAGGAGAAGGGCAGAGGGCAGCCCACAGTTTATGTCATCGTGATCCATATCATACATCGAACATCTGTTGACCACGTCTTCCTCTCCTCACAATAGAAGTCTTAAAAGACTTGACCTGAGATGACCCATGGTCGCCCCGGGCGCCGGTCGCAGCGGGACGAGGAGGCCCTTCTGACATCCTCCCCTCCCCTCCCCTCCCCTCCCCTCCCCTCCTTCTCCCCTCCACAACAAGCAGAGCAAACAAAACAAACAAGAGAACAACAGAGTGGCTCGGGCCGCAACCATCATCGATCGGCCGATGTCCAGGAATTCCCGATTTCCACGCGACCTTTCCGCCCGATCTTGGAGGATTAATAATGGTAGCGTCGTAATAGGTGGTGACCCCAGCTGTGAATGAACCCTGACCTCGGGTGGGATTACTGACCCCTGAGATTATTATCTTCGGCTAGCCCGGCGATGGAAGCGTTGGATCTATCTGTGTCTTTCAGCAGGGAGTGGATACAGACCCTCCTCCTGGTTTCTGGTGTCTGTGTCTGTCTGTGTCTGGATCGATCCATTCGTCTATAAAATGCATCACAAATTAAGCAACAGATTTACATGAACGTGTTGCATTTAGATCTGGTGTTGTTCATGGATGATGGTGGTCACTTACAGTGAGGGGAGAATGCAAAAGCAGAGCCATAGATAGACATCGCGATATCGTCAAACGTCTGGCAGTGGGAGCTGGCCAGCCGACTGGACTGTGCTCGCTGCCTGTCATTTTCGAAACTATGGTATAACTCGAGAGATGGAGGCTGGTCCCGGATGCCACTTCCTCCATCCTATGATGGATAACCTGAAGGATTTAGATGTCAGTGAGAAAGTGGATTTATCTTTTTATCCTTTATGCTGGTGAAGAGATCCATTTACCGTCTGCCTTTCAAGGGTAAATAGGTTAATTTCTTTATCAATTTCCTGGTGAGTAGGATGATCAATCCAGAGCAGAGCCTTAAGGGGGTGTGAGATCCCTGGGGCTCCTCTGGTGTATAGGTCTTGTGTTGAGGGTGAGGGCTGGAGGCTCTGGTGTCTGGGGTGACAGAGGAGAAGCCCTATAGTAAGGAGGTAGGGCCACACTCACATGGGAGGGAGTATAATAGACGAACAGCATTTGCTAGTTGCTGAAACTCTACAGTTCATTTTTTTCACAAAAAGACAAGTGTTTGCCTCGCATTCGAATCTACCGTAGTGTACATCTACCTATCTACCATTATATCTCTTCATTCATCTACATGTATCATCACATATACACATATATGCACTCGTATGCATACATGGATGCACAAGCAATACCCACATGACCAATCATACGATTAGAGTTTCAGTTATTTACTCCGACCTGACGTGACCTCTGGCCCAGAGAAGGGTCAAGCTTGTTGGAGGAGAAGGTGGAGGAAGTGTTGGAGAGCGGAGGGCTTCGTGTGCTGGTGATGGATGTTTGATTATCACCATCACATCCTCTCATGTCAGTACCATCACCAACACTTCCTTTCTCCACTGTTACGATCGCCATCATTACCACCATCACCAACACTAAAGTCCAACCACCAGCATCATCTCCACCAACCCCCAACTCTAACCTCATCTTCTCTCTCTCTCTCTCTCTCTCTCTCTCTCTCTCTCTCTCTCTCTCTCTCTCTCTCTCTCTCTCTCTCTCTCCCTCTCTCTCTCTCTCTCTCTCCCACACACACACCACAACCCCCTTCCCCTCCTCAACACTCTCAGGCCTAAACATATCCCTAATTCCCATCGGGTCTTACATGATGTGCCAGTAATTTGGCTCCGCCGCTCGCTAATATCTTCACGCCGGTAGCCCTTGCTAGCCCTCGTGAGCCCGTAGCAATAGTCCCAAGTAACTCCTGGCAGTCCCTGGTGGTAGTCCCTGGTACTATGTGGCTGAATTTGGTTTACATGGTACTCTAAGGTAGTTTAAGGTTTGTATGGTTGTCCCTTGTATTCATTGAGGTATGTGGAGTCAGAGGTAATGTCCTATAGTCTACGGTAGCCTTACGTAGCCCCTAATGATATTGTTAAGACGTCCTAAGTCGTCTATGGCTACCAAAAGTAGTACGTTCCTAATAGTCCTGTCATTGTTTAGGAAGTGTATGATCATATCTAATAGTTTAAAGTAGTCTCAACTAATTACTTGTAGTCAGTGCTAGTCCTAGGTAATCTCTCGTGTCTAGTGCTTCATGTTAGCCTACCATGGTCCATGGGTAGTCTCAGTAAGTTTCTGGCAACCATTGGTAGTCCTTGGGTAGTGTCTCTCGCAGTCCCTAGGCTAAGACTAGTGCTTCATGTTAGCCTACCATGGTCCATGGGTAGCCTCAGTAGTCTCAGTAAGTTTCTGGCAACCATTGGTAGTCCTTGGATAGTGTCTCTCGTAGTCCCTAGGCTAAGACTATTCCCCCTCTCTCAGACGACTCGTTTTCTCTCCCTCATCATTATTATATTTTCAATGTTATTTGTTCCTCCCGAACAGCTGTCAGGTGATGTGTGTTTGTTTACTTGTTTCGTGCATCCTCTTTCGATCAAAAGGTCTGTGATTTGACATCTTAAATCTCATATCTTTTATCAACAATAATCATACCTTCTTTGGACAAGTACGTTATTATTTTGTTATTTCTAAATCATCCAACATCAGACTGTCCAATGAAGTCGACAGATATACTAAGGACAAAAGAAATATCTGACAATAACCAGAAAATACCAGGCAAACGTATACACACATATATGTGTGCGTGTGGAGGCGCCTGGAGAACCCCTAACCTTACCAACAGCAGCTCGGCTGAGGGCGAGGGAAACCCGACCTGATGATGAAAAGAAAACAGGAATATTAGAGGAGTTAGGAACACATGACTCTTGGCTATTCTTTCGCCGCTGCCATTGTAAGACGAGATTTATACGAGGAAGGTGACATATGCCATCATTATAAGGAAAATGGTCCCGAATGTTTCAAATGTTTCGTTCTCATTAAAACCAAGGAACTGCCTGCCACCTATGTTTCATTCCTACACTTTTCTCCTGGCTCCTGCTTTTTTTTTTTCCCTCTCTCTCTCTCTCTCTCTCTCTCTCTCTCTCTCTCTCTCTCTCTCTCTCTCTCTCTCTCTCTCTCTCCTAATTATCCAACCTCACGCGTGTTTGTGTTTCCCGCGCTGCGTTCTGTGACCTTAGCGAGGGTAATGTTCCCGGCTCTTGTATACCGAGGCTCTCGAAGGGGGCGCATAGGACGGGGTCAGGACGGGGTACCACCAGGGAAGAACGTACCAGGGGAAGAGGTAAATATCTGTGAAGGAGTACCAGGGGGTATAACCAGCGAGGGAGTATGACCAGAGCAGAGGTACCAGAGGGAGGGTACCATCAGGACAGCAGTGGCAAGGGGAAGAGCACAAGGGACGAAGACTATGGGAAAGGGGTACCGAGATGGGAATGGGTTGCCACCAGGGGAAGGGGAGAAGCACCCAGAGAGGAGTAGCAGGAGACGGGGGGGAAAGGTGAGGGGGGGCAATAATGCTGGCAGTGATGCCTGGCTGGGAGACAGGAGGTTAGGGAAGTGGAGAGAGAGAGAGAGAGAGAGAGAGAGAGAGAGAGAGAGAGAGAGAGAGAGAGAGAGAGAGAGAGAGGCAGCATCTAAACACGCTCGTCATTCCCCCACACAACAGTCCCTCCCTCCCTCTCTCTCCGCCCCCAACAACCCTCCTCCTGCCGTTCGTTCACACAGGCGACAAAGCTAAAGATTTTCCTCGTGAACCCACCGTGTGTTGTTGTACGACCTGTGTTGTGTGTGTCCCCTGTAGCCCCCAGCACCTAGTCCGTGTGTGAACCATAGCTCTGCTCTGTCTACCTCAGATACTCCCGTCTACCTCTACCCCGTTGCAACAGGTACTACCTTCTACCTCTACCCCGTTGCAACAGGTACTTCCCAACTCGAATTTACAACAGGTACTACCCTCCACTACTGCCCTGTTACGAGAGGTATACTTCCCTGTACTTTGTTACAGCAGTTTCCCCCCTCACCCTTCCCTCGGAAAACGTTCCTTAACAACGCTTGTCCACCCCTCACCTCACAACTCCTGGCGTAAGTCTCCCTCTCTCTCTCTCTCTCTCTCTCTCTCTCTCTCTCTCTCTCTCTCTCTCTCTCTCTCTCTCTCTGCCATTCCGGCACCAGCGTGTACAGCACCTGTGCAACGCGTCAAAACCACTATGCCACCCTTGACAGCGTCTCTACTCACGCGCGTGTGTGTGTCTGGCTCTTTTCTTTTGGTCATTTCTCCCTCAGCATCAGCTGGTGCATCCACCCACAGCCCGCTGGCAGATCCAGTGGCACCTTGTCAGTCTCTCTCTCTCTCTCTCTCTCTCTCTCTCTCTCTCTCTCTCTCTCTCTCTCTCTCTCTTGCTGACATCTATAAAGCTTGTACCATGACGCGCCAGTCTCTCTTGTTAAAATAAGACCCAGTGGTCTGTTGCTGGATGTATTCTTACGATGTCTCGATTTGTGAATGGGATCGACGCCTCGTCCATTTTCTAAATGACCTTTGAAACGTTAAAAATCATTTTCTCTCTCTCTCTTTTGTATCCTCTCCACCCATGACATCCCTCCCCTCGAGGCCCAGCTTCCCTATCCTGGCTTCCTCTTGGTGTATTTTACACATCATCCTTCCTCTCGTCTGCCATTATAAATCTTTCCTGTTGTTGTTACCATTGCTGTCTCCTCCTCGGGCCGTTCATCATCCGTTCCACCGCATCATTCAGTTCTCCCTCTCGCGGCTTGCCTCATTCATCCACCGCCACTCCACTTTTCCATCTCCTTCTTCTCCTCTTCCTCCTCCTCCTCCTCCTTGGTCCTCCTCTTCTTCCTCTTCCACCTCCTCTTCAGTCCTCCTCCTCCTTTTCCTCCTTCTCCTCCTCCTACTCACACACATATCCATCTCAATGTCTTCCTCATCTAATCAGTCCACTTACATCTCCTCCTCCTTCCTGCTGTCATGCAGTAGCGCCTGGCGCGCGGCGATGCCCTCTCTCCCTCATCCAATCAGCTTCTCTTTAGCTCTTCCCCCAATCACGGTCGAGCCGTAGTCTGGTGGTGACGTCATAAATAAGGGTCTAATGGACAACAACCATTAGTGTCGAGTGTCGAGTGCAAGGTTACCGGTTTATGTGTTTTAGGACAGCAGCTCCGTTAGGTTGGTGAAGGGAGTAACTGGAGTTCAGTTGGCGGGATGATTGGCCGTCGTAGCTGTGGCAGCACAGGAGTGTAGACCGTCTTGCCTCTCATGGCTTAGCACTATGTTGTCGTCAGCCTGCACACGAGACGAGAGAGGTGGATGTCCGGATGATTTCGTTGGAGAGTTTTTCTCTATGTCTTTTTTTTTTTTTTCTTACCGTACGTCAAATTTCACGATAAAACTTGTGATATTTTATTTCTCGAGAGACATTATAATAACCTTGACTTGTTTACGCCTCTAATGTCGTTCACCTCAAATTAATAGCTTACCCTGCTTCCCCTTCCTCCCCCTTCCCCTTAAGTAAACTACACGGTATGAGTGAGTTTACCTCCCACCGGCGTCCGGTTCGTAGTCTACCTCCCACCGGCGGCGTCCGGTTCATAGTCTACCTCCTACCGGCGTCCGGTTCGTAGTCTACCTCCTACCAGCGGCGTCCGGTTCTCAGTTTACCTCCTACCAGCGTCCGGTCCGTAGTCTACCTCCTACCGGCGTCCGGTTCGTAGTCTACCTCCTACCGGCGTCCGGTTCGTAGTCTACCTCCCACCGGCGGCGTCCGGTTCGTAGTCTACCTCCTACCGGCGTCCGGTTCGTAGTCTACCTCCTACCAGCGTCCGGTTCGTAGTCTACCTCCTACCGGCGTCCGGTTCGTAGTCTACCTCCTACCGGCGTCCGGTTCGTAGTCTACCTCCTACCGGCGGCGTCCGGTTCGTAGTCTACCTCCCACCGGCGGCGTCCGGTTCGCAGTTTACCTCCTACCAGCGTCCGGTTCGTAGTCTACCTCCCACCGGCGGCGTCCGGTTCGCAGTTTACCTCCTACCAGCGTCCGGTTCGCAGTCTACCCCCCACCGGCGGCGTCCGGTTCGCAGTTTACCTCCTGCCAGCGTCCGATTCGTAGTCTACCTCCTACCAGCGTCCGGTTCGTAGTCTACCTCCCAGCGGCGTCCGGTTCGTAGTCTACCTCCTACCAGCAGCGTCCGGTTCGTAGTCTACCTCCTACCAGCGTCCGGTTCGTAGTTTACCTCCCAGCGGCGTCCGGTTCGCAGTTTACCTCGGCTGAAATTAGTCAAAGTTGGCCAAAAATGCGAGCCTCCCTGACGCCGCTCGTAATTACGGCGGCCAGCCACGGTTTTTTCCCCACCCACGAGTTTAATAACCCGGGAAAGCCTTCTTGGAAACAACTCATTCCTATTACAGGCAATGGTTATAAGAGGCTAATGAGAGGGCCTTATGAACCTCAGAGACAGGCTTCAATAAGGCTCGCCCGGGGCGGCTGAGAAGGAGATGAAGAATAGCCAAGGCTTACGGGTCGAAATTATCGGAGGGGGATATTGTGAGGAGGTGAGTCTATGTAAGGTGTGTGTGGTGTGGTGTGGTGTGGTGTGGTGTGGCGGGCGGGTGGTGTGGTGTGGCGGGCGGGTGGGTGGTGTACAGTCGCTGGTGGTAGTGGTACCTCTCTCTCTCTCTCTCTCTCTCTCTCTCTCTCTCTCTCTCTCTCTCTCTCTCTCTCTCTCTTAGCTTTTGGCGTACCCGTAAATGTTTTGCTGTGACATACCTCGAGACATTTTACTTTGGGCATACTTGTGTATGTATGCTCAGGCATATCTGTTCATATTTACGATGGCATAGGAGGAAATGTTAGTCTAGCATACCTGCAAATGATTGCTATGGTATACTTGTACTATGGTATATTCATATGGCATACCTGTAAATATTTACCATGGTGTAGCTGTAAATATTATATCTACTATAGCATACTTGTAAATATTTACCAAGATAGACCAGATAGATCTTATACGAATTAGATTAAACCTTTTTCATTCATTTCGTCCACTCGTTCGTTTCTTATCGTACTTGAACGAACATTATTTAATCATCTGGCAGGCCTGATTAATCATCCATGTTTTGTTGTTGATATGACAGATGCCGAACTCATCCAGGGATGAGGACGATCAATGATGAATGATGACTGTGTCACATTCATCAAAAGGGACCAGCCTTTGACGGAGGGACTGGAAATGAGGCCAAACTCAAATTCCCTCATTCATGAGATATTTAGTGAGATGATGTCAGTACATCTTTAATAAGACGTGTAATGAGGTGATCTTAATTTCTTATCAATGATGAGTCTAGTTAGATGATCCTAGTATTTCATTAATGAGCCATTTAGGCAGATGACTCCATCATCTCACTGATGAGAGACTTTAATGAGATGAACTTTATCTCCTCCATCAATTTACACCATCATCCACTCCACCATGATAATCATCACCGAATACATAGACTTCCGATAACTCTATCACTTTCTTCAACGTTACTCTCCATCAACATCGTTACTCCAACACTCCAACACCGAAGTAGAGTACCATATCCTCCAACACCAGGACCCCGTCATTCTTCACCATCCTTAAGAACACAGCAGGACCCCTAACAGTCACCAACACACCTGACATATTCACCACGAAACAGAACTTGATTAACGGGTCAAATTTTGCTAGTAATTATGCAGCTCTTCCCCGGGAATTTGCATAGGCACGATATCATCTTAATCATGCCTGGATTACTAAGGCTCGGATGATAATGTGTAACACGATTATACCGGGGTGGGCGAACAGGACCAGCGTTGTAACCTGATATTGTGGTAACACTGTGGTGGTAGTGTGTGGTGAGGGTGTCTGGCGGTATGTAATGGAGATGGTGATTATGGTGAGGGGTGATGGTGCCATCATGTGGTGATCCAAAAGCGGAGGTATGGGATGATGGGGGTTATGGTGCAGAGATGGTGGCTATGGTGGAGGTGATGGTGATGTTGTGTGGTGCTCCGACGGGATCATTATGCTATGGTGTTGAGATAGGGTCATGATGATTGTGTGCGTCAGTCACTGTTTCGATTTTGTGTTGATTCTGTGGGAAAGATGGTGGTAAAGTGTCATACGATAGTTAGATGGTGAAGCATCAAAACAGGACAGTTTGCTACATCGTTTCCAAACGGCTTTGTCAATACTTGAAGACGTGGTTCGAAACTATTATACTTTTGGCTAACTCGACGTTCCTCACCTCTTCGACCATCCCTCACGCGTACGACAGTTCCTCCCAGACCACTGGCAGCGCGATTCCAACCTGACGACGTGGTAGCAGAGCTGTCAGACGTACAACGCCCCACATGACAAATGTGGCCTTAACCTCTGACATTCATTCACCAAAGCTTCGGTCATGTCTTACCTAAGTGGGGCCGATGCTTTGAAAAAAAATCTCTTGAAAATCCATTTGCAAATTATGAAGACATTAAACTGTCAGACTGGCGGACGGACGCGCACAGAGAAGCCAACAGAACCTGCATGATGGGAGGCTGGCAAACCTGACACTGGACGAGGAACTGCATTACTCTGTTGTAAGTGCTATTAAGCAAATGTATTTTTGGGGTTTGTTGTTCATAGCAGATTTTATTTATGGTTTGTTTATCAGTGGCTAAGTGACGGCTGGAGGTACGCGTCAGCCAGGGGCTGGTGTGAGGCACCGAGGGACGTCAGCCAGGGGCTGGTGTGAGGCACCCAGGGACGTCAGCCAGGGGCTGTTGTGAGGCACCAAGGGACGTCAGCCAGGGGGCTAGGGTGAGGCACCCAGGGACGTCAGCCAGGGGCTGTTGTGAGGCACCAAGGGACGTCAGCCAGGGGGCTGGGGTGAGGCACCCAGGGACGTCAGCCAGGGGCTGTTGTGAGGCACCAAGGGACGTCAGCCAGGGGGCTGGGGTGAGGCACCTAGAGGCGTCGACCAGATGCCTCTAGGTATGGTCTGGAGACGTGTATGTAACGTTCCAGACGTCCTGTGTTACTGCCGTCCTGTGTTACTGATGTTGTCAGACGCAACGCAGTAGTTCAGGGACACAACACTGGTGTTTCATGTCAACAGAAGTGAGGGGTTTGTGTTGCTATGGTGATGTACGCACACAGGAGGCCATACATGTGTACTTGTGTATGTCTGTCTTCCAGTGGTTCGACGGGTGTTGGAGTTATGGCTTACACAGGTTGACTGGTAGAGATGTTTTCCTGGAACCCTTTAATCTAGAATGGACACACACACACACACACACACACACACACGTCAACAGCGGCTCCATCAGTCCATTAAACAATGCCTCCTCTCCCGAGCCGTAGTCGCAGCCAATCCACAAATCCCACCTAACCGCCTCTCCAACAATCCATCACCACAGTTACTGGAGCCATCCACACCAGCCGGGGATTAAGGTGGGACGGGGGAACGGGGAGGCTAGTTAGCTGGGGCAGACGAACCTGCCACAGCCATAGCCTATCCATGCTATAGCCTCTAGCCCTTCCCTATCACAGCCTCGTGCCCATTCCTTCTAAAAACTCGGGCCCGTCTGAGCCAACGTCTTCGGCCCATCCCCGCACTGGTCCCTGTGATCTCCCAGTACTACGATGGGAGTAGGTGTTTACTGAGGGTAAGGATGGGGTTGTGGGCTGGAGGGACATAGAAACGGATGCTGTGTGTGTGTGTGTGTGTGTGTGTGTGTGTGATGGAGGGAATCGTCGTCAACTATGAAAACGCTATCAAGATGATGGCGAGGCAGAACACATGCTGACAGTAGGAACCCTCCTCCATCCATCATTTAGTACACCCGAAATGGGAATTCAGATTCTGCAATGGTGAGAAAGACCTTAGGAAATGTTGGCGTGACGATACAGTGTAACGTCTTAAAACCCAAGAGGGCCAACTTTACCAACGCTAGTGAGGGCTTGACAGTCCCTCACCGGATCAACATCAAACCAAACACCAAACTATAAATCTGTGTGATATAATGGTCGTATCAGGATGCCACAGTTGGCAGACTTACACCGAGATGGATAGACTTCCTTGACGATGGTCATAATTTCTCTAATGTTTCCGGCTGTGAGGAGAGCATTAAGCTCGAGTCTACCCGAGACCGGAAGCATTATGACTTTTCTCTTCCCTTTTTCCCTTGATTTCTCTTAACGATCCTTATAAGATACAAATCACGGTCGGGCTCATAATTGAAGGCAGTTAAGCTTACTGCCGGGCCTGGAAACCATGACCTGGTGGATGGTGTCAGTACAGGATTTAGTATTTGACTATCTCGAAGCACGTGAAGCTGCTTCGGATCAGCTGTGAGAGTGTATGGTGAAACTTTGATCCTCCTTAAGAAGCCAAGACTTATTTTCTGAACATTATTTTCTACGTATTCTATTCTCTAGTTAGAATTACATTATAATCACTTGTGTTCACTTGATCAGATCTTCGAGGATGAGTTCCATGAATGATAAGGAAAACTGAGAATTATCAAACTCATCCAAGATGTGAACAATTGTCAGGAAAGCTTGCTAACTAACAGAATGCCACTCAGAAAAGTATATTACCGTAAAAAACAACAGAAAACGAAACAATACATGGCAGACGGCTAGCTGGCCTTAAACAAGACGTATGAAAATTCGACCAAAGCATGACTGAAGTTTAATCTTGTGCCTGAAGCGGTAGTTCATCTCGTACGCGGCAGCTGCCGGCTGAGCGGGCGCCAGCGGCGCAGGCTCACCAGCCTTCGTACCCTCACTTCGGAAACTAATGAACCGACGGACATCAAACGCCTGTCTTACACCCTGAGGGGCTTTACGTCATTAACTTGGTGCACCAGTGCCCAGGGGTCCGCTTCCCGGGGGAGGAAGCTCCTTCGATATTACCCCACCGAAGACTCGGTGAGCGGTAGACATGGGCCTCTCGGGTCCCTGAAGACGGTTTGACACAATCTGCTCCTTTGCGAAGACTGATGGGTTTTACAGGCTCATTTCTAAGGTCTATTTTGAGTTCTATGGAACGTTTATAAAAAAATGCGTGATGATTTTTGTGGCCGTCTTCAATGGTGTATATTTGCTTAGGACATAATCTTTATTTAGAAGACTGAACTGTGATGTATTGTATTGCTATTTTTCGACGAATTCGACCACAACGAAATGTACGTTTCGAACGGATTCTCTACGATGAATCCTCACTCTCGAACTTCGGAACTTCAGTTCCTTCTAAATGGCATTTTCACTTAGAGGTTTGACAAAAGAGGATCTCAACCTTTGCAGATCATTTATCAAATAGATAGAAAAAGCCAGTTACAAAGAGTTCAGATTTCTGAATCCCACTTGACAAGGTGAGGTAGAGGCCATGTCACCAGAAGTTTCGCGTGAGAGTGAATTACTGGGAGTTTAAGAATACAGAGAGCCAGTTCACCTGGAAATTTTGGCTGAGGTGCCAGACTTCCTGGGGATTTTAGCTGAGAGGCCACAGTTCCTGGGGATTTTAGTTGAGGGGCCACAGTTCCTGGGGATTTTGGCTGAGAGGCCACAGTTCCTGGGGATTTCGACTGAGGGGCCACAGTTCCTGGGAATTTCGATTGAGGGGCCACAGTTCCTGGGGATTTTAGCTGAGGGGGCCACAGTTCCTGGGAATTTCGACTGAGGGGCCACAGTACCTGGGGATTTTAGCTGAGGGGCCACAATTCCTGGGAATTTTGGCTGTGGGGGCCACAGTTCCTGGGGATTTTGATAACCAACCAACAAACAGATTTAATCTTGAAGGTATGGTGCCCTTTCTTGCTTCTGGCTCTTTAGAACGCCAAAAAATCTCATTTTATTAGATCTTAAGATCAGGAATATTCCCTCCTGCTTATCTTCTCGCCAGGAATTTTGTATTTTCTGAGTCAAAATCTCCAAGAATTTCATTTTCTCAGAGCAAATATGAAATATTCTTTATCAGTACGGGTGTGCCCATCAAATTATATATACCATATATATATATATATATATATATATATATATATATATATATATATATATATATATATATATATATATATATTCCTATGAGTCCACGGGGAAAATGAAACATGATAAATTCCCAAGTGCACTTTCGTGTAATAATCACATCATCAGGGGAGCCACAAGAGAGAAATAAAAGTCAGTTGATATGCATCGAAGAGACGAAGCTGCTCCATGATACACGAATGACCACAATGCCTCACAACTGCCCCGTAGCATTAGAAGCAGAAATTCATTCAAATTCAAAATTTCTAACAGATTTAGAGACAGTGTCAGGCGTCTTTGCCAAGATAGTTATCCGTTTCTAAGTTTGGCATCAGCTGGTCTGCTTGTTCCACTCCGCCAGCTAACTACTCAACGGTTGTTATCCGTTTATTTTGAACGGGTCATGATTTACCGTGCCTCTGGTTAACAGGACTCGGATGGTCAGCTAAAGGGTCAGTGTTATGAGTTACGTTGGTTATGAGTAATGTTATGAGTTACGGTGATTTTGGAAAATGAGTTACGTGGTTATGAGTTATAATGGTTATGGGTAATGAGTTATGGTGTTTATGGGTAATCAGAATTCTCATTAATGAGTATCTGGGTAACGAGCTTTACCAGTTGATCGATGTAATGATCATTCAACTCTCTGATTAACCAGGAAGCAGAGTGAACAGAGTGAGTTCTGATTAATCAAGGATCGAGATGATCCATCGCCTCATCCAACAAGAGCCAGGGGTGACCTGTGTTCTCACTGAAGGACGAACGAGGCCGATCAGTGTTCTGATTAACCAGGACACATGTAATCACAGTTCTGATTAATAAGGGCGACGTGTTTTCAGGACACATGTAATCACAGTTCTGATTAATAAGGGCGACGTGTTCTGATCGGCAGTGGTTCTAATTAACCAGGGCCTCGGGGTATCAAAAATCTGATTAAACAACATTTGGGTTAATCAGGTTCTTATCAATTAGGCATTGTATTATGGTTCTTAGTTGGGCATTGGATCATGGTAACCAGGGTTCTGCCTCATCCAGGTCTGCTTGACTGAGGCCTGGGGGGTAATCAGGTCCTGATTAACCCTACGTAGCCCTGATAATCAGAGGCATCATTAACCTGGGAGGCTGGACGTTAGCCACACTCAGGGGCGTATATCCCAGTGATATTGGACGATCGTCTAACTTTGCCCATCAGAATATCTTTACGGTACGACGGCCTCGATATTCTGCTGTGCTCGGGGATGAGGCAGATATTCTCCTGTTCTGGAGGAGATATTCTCCTGGTCTTGGAGAGACATTGCGTTGTTCTGGGGAGATATGTAAACCACCTGGGGATATGTTACGCTGTTCTGGGGGAGTTATTTAGTTGTGGCTCGTAAGCTGTTGGTACAAATGACTCACGGAGCTATACACTGTCTGTTACTGAATGGAGAATGTTTACAACCACGGAGTCCTGGTGGAGCACCCTTGAGCACGACTGTACAACCCTTGAGCACGACTGTACAACCCTTGAGCACGACGGTACGACACTTGAGTACAACGGTACGATCCTTGAGTACGACGGTACGACCCTTGAAAACAACGGTACGACCCTTGAGTACGACGGTACGACCCTTGAGTACGACGACATGACCCTTGAGCACGACTGTACAACCCTTGAGCACGACGGTACAACCCTTGAGCACGACTGTACAACCCTTGAGTACAACGGTACGATCCTTGAGTACAACGGTACGATCGTTGAGTACGACGGTACGACCCTTGAGCACGACGGTACGACCCTTGAGTACGACGACATGACCTTTGAGTACGACGGTACAACCCTTGAACACGACGGTACGACCCTTGAGTACGACGGTACGACCCTTGATTACGACGGTACGACCCTTGATCACAACAACATGAGAGAGAGCCACCGGTGAGAACCGTGAGAGGCTCTGCTCTCCCTCCCGACCTTTCTCTCACTCACTCCGCTAATTCTGAGCTCCCAAATTGGATAGCGTAAGACCGTGACGTAGGCTAACGAGTGCAAATACGCAATAATCGCCCTTGAAGAGCTCGTGTTTACAACTACTGAGGCCGTAAGGAACTTTCCGTCTGATGTAGGGGATCCGATGCTATATGGCCTCGACATGCGACGCCCCGAACCCTCTCTCCGCTGGACAAACGCGTTCCGACGCTGTCTGGCCTCTAAGAACGACGCCCGTAACCCTCCGTCTGACACAGGGAGGGTGGTAGTGGTGGTGGTGGTTCCAACACTGTATAGCCCTGAGGTGCGATGCTCCACCAGACACGAAAGGTTCCAAGCTGCCTCTGCCGCACCGTGCTGACGGACGGGAGGGAAGAAAGGGGGTTGGATCCTTAATTTCGCCACCATAACACGAGGCATCCTCGTGAAGTCGTCAGCGTCCAAGGTATAACAAAAGGGTCGCCAGACCGTCCAAGATTTCTCCTCACATCTTGCTGATATTGGTATTCTGGGAGTCGAGCCCAGGTTCTTAAAACTGCCGAGAGAATCAAGAAACCTTCCGGCCAGTTGTCTCGAGCCCTCGTCGACACAGATGACAGGGGAGACGGAAGCAATTTTATTTTAATGTAGTTATCATAAATAGAAAGATTATCTCGCTAGGATGCCAAAGAGCACACATCGACATCCACTGAAAGGGCTTAGGGTCATTCCTCCAAAAAACAGATCAGCCTCATTCATTGTCGTCTTTTATATCTATTTACTTATTGGTGTTCGTCTTGGTCTTGCGTCATGACGCAGCCCACCCCAGACTCAGGGCCGTTATGACACAGCCCACCCCAGACTCAGGACCATCGTGACGCAGCCCACCCCGAGCTCAGGACCATCATGACGCAGCCCACCCCAGACTCAGAGCCATCATGACGCAGCCCACCCCGAGCTCAGGGCCATCATGACGCAGCCCACCTAAGACTTAGGGCCATCATGAGGCATCCCACCCCTCGAACTCAGGACCCAAACACTTATATTAACGCGTGAAGGCAAGCTAACTGGACTGTATTCCTTAAGTATGAGCTTAGATCCTCCACTGTGCGTCGGTGTGACGTGTGTCGGGTTCTGAATGTCTCTTGCTATGCTTTCGGCCAGACGTCGCCTCCTCCTGCCATGACCGATTTCACTGTTGTTGTTCTTGTGCTCTTGAGGAAGATGGCTGAAATCCTCTCTGAAGCTGATTATTTTTCCCAGTATCTCAACGTCTATGATTGCGTTACTGAAGAGAATTTGAGGAAATGAATGAGAGGAGAGAGAGAGAGAGAGAGAGAGAGAGAGAGAGAGAGAGAGAGAGAGAGAGAGAGAGAGAGAGAGGCTGTCACTTACATGAGAAAAAAAGAGAAGAAAAGAGACGAAGAGACAAAATGCCAGACAGAGACAGAGAGACAGACAGATAGACAGACAGACAGACAGACAAGACAGATGTGGCGTCTGAAAAAAAACAAAGATGCTCCGTCAAGAACCAGAGCAAAAGACCCTAAGAGACACAGAAAGGTGAGAGATAGAGATGAGAGAGAGAGAGAGAGAGAGAGAGAGAGAGAGAGAGAGAGAGAGAGAGACTGATGATAGAGACTGATGATAGAAAGAGAACACAAGAGGAACAACCTTGAGCAGAGGGATGAGAGTTGGTAGTAAGAGGATCAGAAAATGGGAGAAGGGGAGACGAAACAAATTAGACAATTGATCATGAGTAATAGAAGATGGGGAAAGGGAGAGAAAACGAGGCCATCAGCGGAGAAGGGAGGAGGATAAACATGAGGCATAAGGGCGAAAAGATGAGGGAGATGATAGATGGGTGATGAGATGAGAAATGTGGAGCAGAGGATGATGGAGATGGACGAGGGAGTAATGTGAAGAGTCCACGCAGGGCAGGTTGCCAAGCATGATGGTGGAGATGATGGTGGAGATGATGGTGGGGATGATGGAGATGGACGGGGGAGTAAAGCAAGAGGTCCACGCAGGGTAGGTTGCCAAGCATGATAGTGGAGATGATGGTGGAGATAATGGTGGGGATGATGGAGAGGGACGAGGGGAGTAATGCGAGAGGTCCATGCAGGCTAGGTGACGAGACATGATGATGGAGATGATGGAGACGGACGAGGGAGTAATATGACAGGTCCATGAAGGCTAGGTGGCCAGGCATAGCTGTTTATATACACAGACCCAAGGCTCAAGCGACGTGCTCTGGTCTTAACACGAACCTAAGAAATAAAGTTAACAAAACAGTCCCGTTTAAAAGCAGTAAAATAAAATGATGGCAAAGCAAAGGCTCTCTTTTTCTCTCTCCCTCCCACCCTCTACTGCCTCAGGCAATACGCCGGACGGAAAACAGATAGAAAAGATACCTTGTAGAATCAATATGCCCGACGGAGATCTGTATAGAAAAGTCATAAGGTAGGATGAACATGAATGCGTCATGCATCCCATCACCAACGACATGCATCCCTTCCACTTTTGGCTGTAAAGTCAATATTGAGGGTAAACTCTGGGCTTCAGCCCTCGCGACTTACCAAATAGTACGCCTGATGTGGAGGAACGATACAACAATCCTAACTTGCTCCCTTAAAGCAAGTGATACAGGTTCATCAATGTTGATAAGCTACCGCATATTGGCCAAGGCGAGATCACTGGTTGAGCAGGTAGTAGCATAATATACCACGATGTTATGATGATTGATGAAAAGAATTATTCACTAATGGAGAGTGGCAGGTGGTCAGCAAGTCTACTTTTGAAGACATCATCATTGTTGCTCTAGACGCGTCCTGGGAGCTTATCCCACAGTAATGTCGTAGGTGAAGAAATATTTCGTACAGTCCAGAGTCTCTCGTTGGTCGCTTTGGTGGTACTGTAAAGAATTTTTCAGTACTGACTTTGTTAAATCCTTTAAGTATTTTAAAACACTCTATCAATTTGCCTCGGAGACGCCTCTTACTTAGAGAGAACAAATTCAGTTCTTGCAATCTGTCCTCATTTGCTCTGTAAAGCAAGAAAGGAATCAATTCAGTTGCTCTTCGCTGCATTGCGTCCAATTTAAAAAATATCCTCGTTAAAGTGTTGAGGTGGGGAGTAGATTTAGGCAATATCACATCCTTGCTTACTGATTATATATATATATATATATATATATATATATATATATATATATATATATATATATATATATATATATTGGAAAGGATCACAATTTTGCGCGTGATCAAGATATTCCTATGAGTCCACGGGGAAAATGAAACACGAAAAGTTCCCAAGTGCACTTTCGTGTAATAATCACATCATCAGGGGAGACAGAAGAGAGAAATGTAACAGTCAGTTGATATACATCGAAGAGACGATGTATATCAACTGACTGTTATATTTCTCTTTCTTCTGTCTCCCCTGATGATGTGATTATTACACGAAAGTGCACTTGGGAACTTTTCGTGTTTCATTTTCCCCGTGACTCATAGAAATATATATATATATATATATATATATATATATATATATATATATATATATATATATATATATATATATATATATATATATATCAGGAGGCGTAAAATAAAGGATATATGAAATAAGACCATTCCAAACTGCAACTAAAAAAATCGTCTCGTAATTTGAAAACGAGTTCGAGTTAGTAATTGAACAATTTTGAAATTTATGAAAAATGCTGGAGATTAATTACACATATTTCGTATTCCTTCCTAAAATCAAAATAGTGTTAAATGAATTATGGTTTTTGCCTCTCATGTAATTGCATAGTGAGCAAATATATTATTTTTTTTTCCTACATTTTTTTTCCTAAACTTCCTCAAAGTGTAGACCAGAAATTAATATTCTAAAGTATATTTCTATTCAGTTAGTGTACTGTGGAAATTTATTTGACCAACTCGTTAATAGTTGGGATAGCCTGGTGTGGGCAGAGAGAGAGAGAGAGAGAGAGAGAGAGAGAGAGAGAGAGAGAGAGAGAGAGAGAGGAGCGTCCCGCATCTATTGGTCAACGGTGAGAGCCCGACCCGATCCACTGTTTATCTCCGTTAACAGATAAGGGAACAGGAGGAAAAAGTCTTGCACCTTCACTTTCCTCTAATAAGACACAAGTGTCATGCATGGGTGATGTCATATATATATATATATATATATATATATATATATATATATATATATATATATGTGTGTGTGTGTGTGTGTGTGTGTGTGTGCGTGTGTGACACACACGAGCCAAGATACATATGCAGGATAGGTAAAGGAAAACTGAGAGAGAATGGGAGAAATATAGCAGGAGATTGAAATAGAAACTAAAAGATAACAAAAGAAACAAAATGTTGAGAGAGAGAGAGAGAGAGAGAGAGAGAGAGAGAGAGAGAGAGAGAGTTATCTCTACCCCTGTTTACCAATACCCTCCACACTCCTGCCCTCTATCTCACGTATTCTTTATTCAATTTGTTTTGATGTTTTCCCGTCTCTGTTGCCGTCCAGGGGTTTTTGTTTTGACCTCTTTCTCCATGTTTTCTCTTCCACGTCTCTCTCTCTCTCTCTCTCTCTCTCTCTCTCTCTCTCTCTCTCTCTCTCTCTCTCTCTCTGATCATGAGTATCAGCCAAGCCTTCGTGTTCCTCTCGCCCCTTCCTCCTCGCCCTCTCCCTGGCTAGATGGTTGGGAATGTAAGAGTGAGGGAGAGTAGGAGAGTGAGAGGGAGGAAATGAGAGGCAGGAATGTACGGCATCTTGTCTAATATTTTCGGAGGAGATGGAAGAAGTTGGCGATTTGTTCCGATTTTATCAGTAAGGAGGGCATGGGTAATTTATTCGCTCGTTTCTTTGTTCGTCGGGAGTGTTTTTTAGTGATGTCTTTGTTTCTTAGGTAGTGCTTGCTAGTGAAGGATTTTGTTTGTTGGGGAGTGTTTGTTACTGATGGCTTTGTGTGTTAGGGTGTATTTGTTAGTGGGAGCCTTGTTTGTACAGGAGTGTTTGTTAGTGAGAGCTTTGTTTGTTGGTACGGACATGATTTGCTGGAGAGTTTTCTGTTCATGGCTCTGTTTGCTGGATGAGTTTGTTGATGACGAGATGACGCTAGGGGGACGGTATTACTTGCCCATATGGACCACTGGTATACACCAAGTTACGTCTTACGAATGAACGACATATTGCATGGCTCTGCTACAAACAGTGGTCCACAGGCGTGTGTCTAGATATTACAGGCTTTCTCTTTAGTTCAGTAAACTGACAAAGACACGTAGAGGATATGGAGAGGAAAGTAAAGGAGAGATATAGACAGTTAGAGATTACTTATATATGGGGGTCATAACTCATTCGTGTAAGTATATATGGACATCATTCTATACCAAAGGACAGGATTAAGTTATCTTATACATACTATGGAATGATGAACCAGTTTGAACACACGCCGAGGTAGTTGTCAGTTGCACGAGGACTAACTCCCATACACATTTTCAACAATTTATCCATTTCGTCTGCAGGATAGAAGTTGCTCGTGTTAGGATGATGTATTTTCGGAGAAGATATGCTGATTTTAAGTGGGAAGGTCGTATCGACATTATGGAAAAAATTAAGAGGAAAAATAGTGGGGAGAGTGATCATACTACTGAATCATACCATTCCGCCGTTCTCTAAATGTGTCTGGTCATGGTTACTGGGAAAGACATGAGAGAGTGGAGAGTTCCAATACTTCGAGGTGTAGGGAAAGAAACAGTTATCAAAGCAGCCCACCCTTGAGTTGTTAGCGACCTTACAGTAATCATGTGACGCAGCAGCTTGCCGAATATATATATATATATATATATATATATATATATATATATATATATATATATATATATATATATATATATATATCCCTGGGGATAGGGGAGAAAGAATACTTCCCACGTATTCCCTGCGTGTCGTAGAAGGCGACTAAAAGGGGAGGGAGCGGGTGGCTGGAAATCCTCCCCTCTCGTTTTTTTTTAATTTTCCGAAAGAAGGAACAGAGAAGGGGCCAGGTGAGGATATTCCCTCTAAGGCCCAGTCCTCTGTTCTTAACGCTACCTCGCTAATGCGGGAAATGGCGAATAGTATGAAAGAAAAGAAAGAAATATATATATATATCATACTGGATCACAAAGCATAAAACAACAAATTCCTGTAGAATATCGAGTACTTATACACATTCACGTATCGAGTTTTACTTTTGTGAGTTTTTGTATACTTGCATCCATGCCTAGTGTATCGCTACGTAAGACAGATGAGACTTCACCATCTCACGTCTGAGGTGAACATGGATGACGAATTCAGAGCCTTACAACCTCCTGCCATGCAACTCTCACTCCCTCTACAACCACACCCCCACACACAAGGATGAAACGCACCACCCTCCATCCCTACCACACTTAAATCCCTTTCGTCCCTAAAATATCCCCAAACAAAGCCAGAACTCCCCTAGCAAGCACGGAGGCAAGAGGTAGCCGGGGTAGGTCTTCCCCCCAGCCACGGGCCAGGAGATTCCCCTGCACAAGGCCAGACATTCCCCTGCCCGGCCGCCCTCCGCCCCCCGCCATAAGATAAATGCCAGCAGATCTGTACGGTGGTCAGGGAGGCGGGGAGAGAATCTCTGGGCTCAACCTGGATGGAGGGAGCCCTGAGAACAGGTTGATGGAGAGTAGATGGGGGTATGTTGGTCCACCCTAATGACGAGTGGATGAGTTGATGGGTACTGGAGAGGTGCTTAGGACTGCTGATGATACACTGAGTAGAATGACGGATATATATATATATATATATATATATATATATATATATATATATATATATATATATATATATATATATATACATATATATATATATATATATATATATATATATATATATATATATATATATATATATATATATAGATGTATTTTCAATTGATAGTTGCCGAAGTTTCCATGGCAAGAATGGATTAATGTAGATGCGTTGTATTCATGGTGGTAACCAAAAGAGAGTCAATGATGAACATGAAGGACAGACCAGGAGATCAATTTCTTGTGTGCTGTTAGTCGAGGGTTGGGGAGTTGGGGGTTGATGGGAGTTGAGGGAGGTAGATTGACGGGGGAGACACGGGTGAGGTGACTAGAATGTGTGGTTCCGTCCTTATGACGTGAAGGGGAGATATCTTATTGGTGATTCCTGGGGCTCTTGGTCCGGTTATGATGGGGTGAAGGAAGTCTTTCTGGTCCTTACCCTGATGAGAATGTGGCCGTTCATGGGTAATGTGTATGGCGATGAGAATGGGGCAGTTCATGGGTAATGTGTATGGCGATGAGAATGGGGCAGGTCATGGGTAATGTGTATGGCGATGAGAATGGGGCAGATCATGGGTAATGTGTATGGCGATAAGAATGTGGCAGTTCATGGGTAATGTGTATGGCGATGAGAATGGGGCAGGTCATGGGTAATGTGTATGGCGATGAGAATGGGGCAGATCATGGGTAATATATATGGCTGGGGAGATTACATCCTTCACTTGTGTTATGGGTCGACCTCCCCATTAATGAGCTGTGATAATGGTGTTCCTCTTTCCTCCGTGGCTCACGTGATGATCCTGGGCATAAAACACCATTTCAAACTTACTTTAGAATCGATTGGCAAATCCAGAATAATATCCTCTATCTAATGGGCGATTTCCTCCTCAATGGACATATTTTACGGCCCAGCTTACTCATAATAGTGTAGATAATGGGATTTTCTTGTAATTACCTGAGCAAATGGGTAATTAGATCCAGCAGCCTACAAAGAAGTGGGATCATTCCATGCGCAACCTGGCTGGGATATTCGCCTCATAATGAGAGCCATATTACATAATGTGTTTAACTAATTACAGGAGATTAAAGTTCTTGTTTGTAGGGATATCCTGGTCCATCTGCAGATAAGGCATGATTTCCCTTCAAAACATCTTCAAAAAAGAAATGAAATTACCCAGAACGTCTAAGTAAATTAAGGAAAAACTTCCCCCCCAAAACCAGCTTATGAGAAAGAAGGATTATGAAACTGTTTGGCGTATTAAGAGGAACTTCTGCCCTAAAGAAACGCTCAGAGGATTGAAAGTTTCCCAGCACAATCTGGCTGACAAGCAAAAAAATTCCCTCCCCCCCCTAAGCAACAAAGCATTTCGAGCAGTATCTCCCCTGCCAGCTCGTATCTCCCCTGCCAGCTCGTATCTCCCCTGCCAGCCCGTATCTCCCCTGACAGCTCGTATGGTACGTGGTTATTTCCCTATCATGATTGTAAACAACAGGGTAATCCTCGTTTCAAGTATAGCGTCAGTTAAACATCTCGTTTACATGGGAAGGAATTAAGAGAGACCCGTTTACTGCATGTGACTTGCTAACCCAAGCTTGCCTAAGTCATAATGAGGCACGGGAAGGACTGACTTAAAGAGGATCGAGTTCAGGAAGATGGATTCAGGGACGACTGATGTAGGGAGGATGGACGAAGGGATAATGCACTGAGGGGATAGGGAATGCACTCAGCGTGGATAGACGTTAAATTACTCGCAAGTAAGGATTTTTGTGATGATCAGACTTGCAGTACGATTCCAGGAGAGAGAGAGAGAGAGAGAGAGAGAGAGAGAGAGAGAGAGAGAGAGAGAGAGAGAGAGAGAGACAGGGTGGGTGAGTTGGTCTTGATGAGGGCATTCAGTTGGCCGTGCTGTCTCAGCCAACATAAAGAAAAACCCTCGACTCAGGTAGATCTCGACCGACCCCTGACTCACCTCCCGATTCGAACCCCCCAAGGTTTTTACGAAGCTTCGACACTCGTCTTGAAGTTTTCCTAATGCTTCGAACTTTGGTGACGATCATGGCCAGGCTTGGGACATCTTCAAGGTCTCCTCACCTTTCCCTGGACACCGATGGGAGGGGGTCACACAGGGTAGACGAGCGGTGGTGTGGTCAAAGCCCATAGTCCAATATGCCATCTCCCTCCTAGTCATGAATTGATTTCGGCTCGCTCCAAACGAACTAGGTTGGGATTCGTTCGGTAGGTCATGGGTTTGACCCGTGTATACACCTGGTCAGCGGGTGTGGCCATGGGTCTGACCTTCAGTAGCTACTAGGATGTCAGGTTATCTCTCTGACCTCAGAATCAGCGAAGTGGAAAGAGGTAGACGGTTGGGAAGGTCAAGTATACCGACCCGAGACTTCAGTGTCATTAACTTTTGTGTTCTGAAGAATCGTTAATCTAGCCTAACGTCGATCCGTGTGCAACCCTTAGCCGGGATCTACCAAGAAGACGGGAGAGGCTGAAGAACGAGATGGGGGAAAAAAAACACGAAGAAAATGACGTTAAGAACATGTAATGAGGGTTTCCTATGAAATATCAACTACATTCAACCATCAACTAACGACCTGAGAAGCTGCTGGTGTAGTCGTAGTCCATAGTATGTTTACATCCCCCCGGCTGGAAGTGGGAGTACAAGCCAAGGTGTCAGAAGGCCGGGTGGGTAGACCCGAGAGAGCCTCACTCGCTCAGGAGACTGATGACGTCCACGCTAGCATAAAACGCTGCTTGAACACAGTCTCTCACACGAACACATGAACGCTAAAGTCGGCTCGATGGTTCGTCAGTCATCTGAACACTCGACAAAAGATGATTCGAGTCCGGAACCAGTTCCACTGTCTGGCCTTCACCGTGAATGACCACCAAACTACTGAACTAGCTCACGTCCGCTCGCGTCTGGTCTTTCTTAATGACACAAGAGACCATTAACACAAGCCGGATAAATAGATGACTTACGACGTGTGCCCATCACCACCCTGATGACGTACGATCTTAGCTGACGGATGAATCCGCGCATGACGTCAGGAAAAACGGTGTCATCCATCAACGGAAGACGGACGTTCCCTGGGGGATATCAGACGCCTTCCTTCGCATCCGACGACGTGGCCATTAGATGGGAAGTGTGCGATCTGTCACCCGTCAATGATACAGCTCATCCGTCATGGGTGAACAGGAGAAAAATGGCTGGAACAGCTAGAGGAAACATGCCATTCCTCACGACGGCCCAGGGCGGGGCTACAGTCGTCAGGGCTGGGTTGCTACAGTCGTCAGGGCTGGGTTGCTACAGTCGTCAGGGCTGGGTTGCTACAGTCGTCAGGGCTGGGCTGCTACAGTCGCCAGGGATGGGCTACAGTCGTCAGGGCGGGGCTACAGTCATCAGGGCTGGGTTGCTACAGTCGTCAGGGCTTGGCTACAGTCGTCAGGGATGGGTTACAGTCGTCAGGGATGGGGGGCTACAGTCATCAGCACACCTTCTGTGTGATCCACTTTTAATGTAACATCTTCATACTCGGTGAAGAATTACATTAGTAAATGTACAGATAACAATGGTATCTTAATTGCCTATTATCATGGTCATAAAATACTGATGATACGTCAGTCTCTGTGTGGTAAGGTAGTATGATGAGCAGCTTAAAGACTGGTAGTATGATGGGCAGTTTATAGACTGGTAGTATGATGAGCAGTTTAAAGACTGGTAGTATGATGAGCAGTTTGATAAAGTTCATTCCCTTCAATTCCTCCACTTAGGTCTTACTTATATTCTTTTGGTAAGATAGCGCGTAGCACTCACCGCAAGAGAGAGAGAGAGAGAGAGAGAGAGAGAGAGAGAGAGAGAGAGAGAGAGAGAGAGAGAGAGAGAGAGAGAGAGATTTTTAAGAACCCCAGGGGTGAACAAGAACACTAAGAGAGCGAGCTATGGCGAAGGGAAGTGCAGGGGTTCTGTGAGGCACGAGAAAGGGATAAAGGGCGGCGCGAGAAGCACGACCCCTCACGGTAAGGTGGGTGGGGCAAGGGGGCCTTGAGGAGTAAGCTCAGCTAGATTGGGGTAGAGGGAAAGGGGCAAGGGGGAAGGGGGTGTCATGAGAAGCATGACGGACTGACAAAAATGGATGAGGATGTGACTGAGATGGGGGAGAGGAGTGGGGAAGGGGATGGGTGCCCAGCTCTCACAGTTGAGGGAAGGGGGGTCTCTAGAGATGGTTAGGATGGAGGCGGAACGAATGAAGAGACGAGGGAGAGGAGGATAAGTGAAAGTATTGGAGATGGGAAGGCGTAGGGAAGGGGGAAAATTGATAGGGGGGGAGGTAGGGTTTGTCTCAGGGTAGGGGAAGGATTGGGAAGGGATGGAGGATAAGGGGGTGTGGAGGTAGGGGTTAGCGGGAGGGATGGAGGAAGGGAGGAAGAGGGAGCCTGCCTGGACCCTGCTTGCTTCTGCAGCTGGAAGGTAGAGTTGGCCAGCCTCCAGCCGCTGTGAGGTCTTCCCTCACCCATACTAGACTTCCCTCCTCCTCCTCTTACTTCCCTCCCCAACTCACTCACTCTCCCACCCTCCCCGCTCTCACTCTCACATCCTCCCCGCTCTCACTCTCCCATCCTCCCCGTCCCTTCTTGCCAATACTTTTCCATCAAGTTCCTACCAAGTTCTTAATTTATTAAGCAGATAACCGCTTCGTGGAACAGCAGACCTGTTATCTGTCCTCCCATGGACGCCTCTCACTCTCGTCTCCTCCCCATGACTGTCGGCCATAGCATGCTAGCTAGCCAGCCTCGCTCTGACGGTCAGGAGTTGCGCGTGGGTGTAGGTAGGAGCAGTAGGTGGGGTGAAAGTGGGAGGTGAAGTTGGGGGGTGTAGGTGAGAGATAAATAAGAAAAAAAAAAAACGTGAGAGGGATCAGAGTGTTATGAGAGATGATCTCTCTCTCTCTCTCTCTCTCTCTCTCCCCTGGCCAGGAAGGAGGCCTCCTGGTGCGTGTATGCAAATGCAGGAGGCGGGAGGTAATGAGGCAGGTGATGGCAGCAGCTGTTAACGCCCCTTGTGGCAGCTGTACCTTGTGCCTGGGTGGTGGGTGGTGGTGGGGTGGTGGGCGGTTGTGGGTGGTGGGGCACGGGTATGTGGGGGAGGGGAACGTAAGATCAGGGGAAATGCGTGGCGAGGATAGAGGGGACAGTGGAAGGATAGAGGGAACAAGAGAAGTGGTCATGGAAGCTGTGGGAGAAGGAGGCAGAGGAGGGAGGTCTGTGGACACAGACAGAGAGAAATGGATAGTGAAACTTGAAGAAAACAAACCACACGCGAGAGGTCTTCACAGACCAGCCGACCACAGGGATGCTTCCAGCTCTTGTGAACTAAACTCGCGTCTTCCAAAGTCATCAAAAATAGACATATGAGAAGGAAAATGTTACGTAACGTAAGGTCACATACCCGCGCCTGAGAAGTTACATGCTGACGTGTAAAACACGAGTCCTAGGATGGCGCTGGACACCACATAATTACCTCCTGCATAGATCATGACCACAAATACATGACATTTCCACAGTGACTGGACTCCCCTGCACGCAAGATGCCTGCACGCAACATGAATGAAAGAGGTGTGTGTATGTGTGTGTGTGTGTGTGTGTGTGTGTGTGTGTGTGTGTGTGTGTGTGTGTGTGTGTGTGTAATTTTCGTGTAAACAGAGGGAAGATCTTTCGCCATGTCTTCGTAACACAGCCACATCCAGACGCCACCTCTGACTCTAGCTACGTGGCATTAAGCACCTCCTTGTAGGTTTGCCGTATTGTCTCCCAGTCTGCTGTGAGGCAAGTACAGAAGAATAGAACTGTTCCTAAGGAAGATAATGGCCTCCTGTTACCAGCCCCTCCTACCCAAGAACACAGCAGCCTCCTGCCCGCACTCCTCCTCCTCTCCTGCCCGCACTCCTCCCTCCTCTCCTGCCCGCACTCCTCCCTCCTCTCCTGCCCGCACTCCTCCCTCCTCCTCTCCTGCCCGCACTCCTCCCTCCTCTCCTGCCCGCACTCCTCCCTCCTCCTCTCCTGCCCGCACTCCTCCCTACCTTCCTCTCCTGCCCGCACTCCTCCCTCCTCCTCTCCTGCCGCCTCTCCCTCCTCTCCTGCCCGCACTCCTCCCTCCTCCTCTCCTGCCCGCACTCCTCCCTCCTCTCCTGCCCGCACTCTCCTCCTCTCCTGCCGCCTCCTCCCTCCTCTCCTGCCGCACTCTCCCTCCTCTCCTGCGCCTCCTCCCTCCTCTCCTGCCCGCACTCCTCCCTCCTCTCTGCCGCCCTCCTCCCTCCTCTCCTGCCGCACTCCTCCCCTCTCCTGCCGCCCTCCCCTCCTCTCCTGACCGCACCCTCTCCTCCTGGACTCCTCCCTCCCTTCTGCCCGCACTCCCTCCTCCTCTCCTCCGCACTCCTCTCCTCTCTCTCCCGCCTCCTCCCTCCCTCCCCCACTCCTCCCTCCCCTGCACCGCACTCTCTCTCCCCCTCTCCTCCTCTCCTGACCGCACTCCTCCCTCCTCTCCTGACCGCCCTCCTCCCTCCTCTCCTGACCGCACTCCTCCCTCCTCTCCTGCCCGCACTCCTCCCTCCTCCTCTCATCCCCGCACTCCTCCCTCCTCCTCTCCTGCCCGCACTCCTCCCTCATCTCCTGCCCCAGAGGGACGTCGGCTTCTGTCCGCCACGTCATCACCTCCTGAAGGGAACCAAAACTTAAAATCTGGAATTCATTCATCTTCATTGTTGCAATTACCAGAGGCAGCCGGAGCCTCCATACACTCTCCCTCCCTCCCTCTCCCTCTCTCTTCCCTCCCTTCCTTCCCCATCCCGCTCCCCACACCACTCCCCACTCCACACATTGCTTCCCCACTCCACTCATTGCTCCCAACTCTAACTACCCATCCTTATGCCTGGACTTCCTGTTTCCTAACCATCCATTCTCTACTCCCTATTCAGTCTTCACTCCTACGACGCTCCTCCACATCCCACACTCCCCACTCCCTACCTCCAATCCCCACACCTACTCCATACTCCCCCAATCCCCCATTACCCTAAAACCCCAATCCCTAGTCACCCATCCATCCTCTCCATCAGCCCCTCACCACTACAATCACCCTCACTGTCCATCATCTCCGTAATCACCATATCCTTCCTACTCTCAACATCCCCTCTCACCCAGCCTCTCACTCCCTCTCCCACACACTGTTGACGTCAACAACGTGTGACGTCCTGAATAAGACGACGGGTCGTGTCTCGTGTGGGATGTCGTCCAGGCGACGCGAGGGAACTAGCAGGTGAGAGTGAGGGTGAGGGAGGAGGGGAGAGAGAGAGAGAGAGAGAGAGAGAGAGAGAGAGAGAGAGAGAGAGAGAGAGAGAGAGAGAGAGATGTTAACATGTTACCAGACACAGGAGCTCTCTCTCTCTCTCTCTCTCTCTCTCTCTCTCTCTCTCTCTCTCTCTCTCTCTCTCTCTCTCTCTCTCCCCCTACCCCATCCTTTCTTTCCCTTTAGCTCTTTCTCTATTTCCTCTCCCCCATCCACCCCACCCCCAAGGATTCTCCCTGCCTCTCTCACCTCCGCCATCACTCTCCCGGACCCCCGGTGCTGAAGGCATCACATCAGTACACAAAAGCACAGATGGATCTGTCGCGTAATTGGCAAATGGAAATTGAGGTTCCCCCAGTTTTGCTCCAGGTCCCGAGTGATGTTCCCGTGGTATGGGATTTGGCTCTGCTGGGGCGTCATTCATCCTCCCATCTCCTGCTGCTCTGCTGTTTCCCAGCGTCCTAGTTACTGCTCTGTGTCTGAAGTCTCATTCATGTATCTTAGAGATATTGCTGCTTGGAGGGTGAGGTGGGGTGGCTTAGCTCAATTATATCTCTGTCTGAGTACGGGCTTCGAACTAGAGTTCCGATCACATTGTGAGCCAGCCAATTGGTCCTTATGATAACCCAGGACGCCCCAAGATAACATGATAACGCTTCGATCCTTATGATAACCCAGGACGCCCCAAGATAACATGATAACACTTCGATCCTTATGATAACACAGGACGCCCCAAGATAACATGATAACGCTTCGATCCTTATGATAACCCAGGACGCCCCAAGATAACATGATAACGCTTCGATCCTTATGATAACCCAGGACGCCCCAAGATAACATGATAACACTTCGATCCTTATGATAACCCAGGACACCCCAAGATAACATGATAACGCTTCGATCCTTATGATAACCCAGGACGCCCCAAGATAACATGATAACACTTCGATCCTTATGATAACCCAGGACGCCCCAAGATAACATGATAACACTTCGATCCTTATGATAACACAGGACGCCCAAAGATAACATGATAACGCTTCGATCCTTATGATAACCCAGGACGCCCCAAGATAACATGATAACGCTTCGATCCTTATGATAACCCAGGACGCCCCAAGATAACATGATAACACGTCGATCCTTATGATAGCCCAGGACGCCCCAAGATAACATGATAACACTTCGATCCTTATGATGGCCCAGGACGCCCCAAGATAACATGATAACACTTCGATCCTTTGTGTTCACAAGCTGATCACCACAGTCTTCACTATCGGTGCTCAAGGGGGAATAAGATAACGAAAATGTCTTGCAAATAAGTACATAAGTTTTATGGTTGATACCTCGAACGAAACGAAGTTGGCCAGAGACTGGAAGGGTCTGGATAATGTGATTCCGGTAACCAGAATATTGTAGGAGATTGATATCGGATCCTCTGGTATTGACGGTAGACGGATTCTACCGGCATGGGAATGTATGGACCTCTTGGAAATCTGATATCAACGGGATATTCTGGGATATTCTGCTTGCAGAAACTGGGCGGGCATCACTGAAGCTTGGATATTCAGCGATATTCCAGATGAAGGTATTCGATATCAAAAGCTGAATTCTCGTTATATGTATTCTTGAGGTTGAGCTGCTCTGAGTACCTGCCATTGAAACCAAGATGTTCGGGGTAGATTGAGTTCAATAGCTAAGTTCCAGACAGCTACATGTTAGAAACGGACATTTTGAGATTCTAGTCTGGTTCTCAGAAGGGTAGATCCCATTGCTGTTCCAGCAGCTTCCTGGATGAGACTTCCAGGACCAGATGGATGGCGAAGGATTCCGCAGAGCGACCAGGTCTTTGACACGTCTTACCACATGATACCGGATCGAGTCCTGTATCTTTTTTCCTTTTTTTTTTTATGCAAACAAGTAAATCTGACCTTTAGTCTCATTCGTTGTTATGCCATGCTATGCTATGTTGTGCTGTGTTGTGCTATGTTATAATGATTTAGCTTTATGAATAATGCAGACAGACTGAATGTTTCCGTTTTGGGGACTAAGTAAAAATTCTAGCAAGTAGCTTAAGATGTAGAGAGAGAGAGAGAGAGAGGAGAATGGGAAGCTGTGTGTGTCGTAAACCATGAAGATGCCTTTGTGTGTGTCGTAAACCATGAAGATGTCTTTCGAACATACTATAGGCTGTACCTTGACGATATAGCTTCCCTAGGTTGTAGGAAGTTGTAGGTACCTGCTGGAGGTTGGGACTTGATACAGGTGGCGCCCAGTGCTGCTGTCAATGGTCAGTAGACGTCAGGTACGGGTCCAGGAGGAGGAGGAAGAGGAGGAGGAGGAGGAGGAGAAGAAGGAGGAGGAGGAGGAGGAAGAGAAGAAGGAGGAGGAGGAGGAGGAGGAGGAGGAGGAGGAGGAGGAGGAGGAAGAGAATCCCTTGGAAGGACCTTAGGTTGGGAAGGATGACCTAGAACTAATGATCTGCTCTGAGTTATGAAGCAGAGTTGGCGTTTGGGAAGCTTGTGTGCTCTAATGATAATAATAGCAGTAATGATAATAATGATAATAATAATAACAATGATGATGATAATGACAATTATTATTATCATTATCATTATTATTATCATTATTTTTATTATTATTATTATTATTATTATTATTATTATTATTATTATTATCATTATTATTATTATTATTACTATTGTTGTTATTATCATTATCATTATTATAATAGTAATAATAATGATAATGATAAATATAAAAGTAATAACAGGAAAGAGAGACTTTTCCGGCAGATCTGATATCATGTTGGTCGCCTACATCAACACTTTTACAGTAAACAAACGTATATTGCACACACAAAAAAAGGAAATTCCTTTAAACGTTTGAGGTACAACACCCGGGGATATGTGGACCAATCGATAACACAACCTGGAACCAGACAACAAAGCCATAACGTAATGGGGAGTTATAATACAAGATGGAAGGTAACCTTGGCACACCCGCCTCTGTACACCTTGCCAGGTCTTGCCTCACACAACAGGTTCAGGTCCCCTCAAATAACGGCAAATGGCCCGCCCATCCGATTCAATCTGTTGTCTTCCTCTGGTCCAACGGTAAAACAGGATGTCGGTACTGTTGGCACTTATTTAATGTGGGAAGAGGATGAAGTGATGTCTCACTCTTAGGCTGGTCCAGATTCTGTCGACTGTTTCATATATCCGTTGTTGTGAGTGAACTTTTGAGTGTCTGTTGTTATGAGTGAACAGCTGAGTCTCTGTTGTTGTGAACGAGCAGTTGAGTCTCTGTTGTTGTGAACGAGCAGTTGAGTCTCTGTTGTTGGGAGCGAACAGTTGAGTCTCTGTTGTTGTGAGCGAACCGTTGACTCTCTGTTGTTGTGAGTGAACCGTTGAGTCTCTGTTGTTGTGAGCGAACCATTCAGTCTCTGTTGCTCATCGTAAGAAACTCGTTCTTAGGTCTCTCTCTCTCTCTCTCTCTCTCTCTCTCTCTCTCTCTCTCTCTCTCTCTCTCTCTCTCTCTCTCTCTCTCTCTCTCCCTTTTTCTCTGCACCAGCCTAGCTTTTCTGGGGAGCAACTCCTGCTATTCCTTCTCCTCCCTCCTTCCTCCTCCTCCCTCCTCTAACCTTCCCTCCTCCTCCTTCCTCCTCCTCCCTCCTCTAACCTTCCCTCCTCCTCCTTCTCTCCTCCTTCCCTCCCTCGCTCCCTCCTCTTGCCCTTCACGGGATCGCGATCCCTCAGCCGTCGTGAATATAACACATCATCACCTGTGGTGGTGGCCAGCAAGGAGTTTGGTTATTCTATATTTCACAAGACTTGCTGGCGATCGACACCACACACACACACACACACACACACACACACACACCTCACGTGAGTACATTCCACCGCCGCAGTGGGAGTACATGTACTGAGAGTACATACTTACACTACTAATCTTATGGCCGTGACACTAATCTGTGTACTTTATTGTTCTCAAGCGCCCGTGTGTTGGTCAGCCTGTCATTTTGAACATACTTTTATAAAGTAAGCGTGTCTTTGATACTTGTTTAAGTTGTTTTCTTTATTTGTTCGGAAGTTGTATTGTACAACACTGCCATACACAATGTATATAGAGGTCTATATACTCATCTAATGTCATAAAGATAACATACATTAAGATATAAGATTACGTCATTTCCTAATGTTATATTATATGATATCCTACATGGCAATACTATGACACCTTGAACACACTGGCAACATTCTTGGTCGTCATGACCTGACCTTTAACCTGAGAAGCCAGGCAGTTATCCCCTCGGGGTCTTGCTGTCGCGCACAGAGATTAGAGCAGGCGAAGTATTAGCGTCAGGGGAGACCAGCCAGTTCCCGGTGTAATAGACGATAGACAGTGGAACACTTGCTGTAATGGTGAAAGATGTATGAGTAAATAGATAATACATGAGGAACCTTTTAACATAGTCTCGAGCTCCTGTGACGCTTTTACAACGGCACTGTCTCTCCTCAAACGTTTTATATATATATATATATATATATATATATATATATATATATATATATATATATATATGTATATATATATGTTTGTGTTTGTGTTTGTGTGTGTGTGTGTGTGTGTGTGTCTGTGTGTGAATACCTATTTGTGCTGTATGGGGATATACCACAGAAGTACTTCTTTCCATCTGTTTGAACAAGATTCTTGCTTAACTACGTGTTAAGTCGTCCGGCTGCTCCACCTCTTCATCTTCTTCGGAGAAGTGTTCTGTGTCCACGTCATTGATCTATTCTAAAAACGTAAAGGTTGTGATGAGCTCAACCTTTACTCTGGTCTCTTCCAAGGTGGCCAAACCTGGAGGCTTTATCCTTTCCCTGCAAATCACCTCTCCTCATTCTGATACCATCTTTGTTGCCCTCCTTTGGACACTTTCTATTTGCTCTCGGTGTTTCTCTAGGTATGATGACGAACGATTGAGAGCCATATTCTAGTCTTGGTCTTGTGTAGGATACGAAGAACTAGCTTGATATATTTCTGATTGATTCACTTGAATGCTATTCTGATATTTGCCAGAAGACAGTTGGTGTCCTAACGTGGAACTCTGGCGACAGGTTAGGGAAGATGTTGACTCCCAAGTCCTTCCCTATCACGGAATCTTGAGGCTTATATCCTCCTGGATTAATGAGGGTCTTCCTTCATTCTGTCCCATTTTCGTTACATGACATGGTCTTTGGTTGAACTGTATCATCTATGTCTCAACCCAAGTCTCCAGTAGAGTCTGTTATGGTCTCCTTGTGAGCTGATCGAATCCTGCTTCTCTTTCACTTCCTTCGTGACTTCTGCATCATCTGCAAACACATTCAGGTGGGAATCCAGGCGAGCCATTCACATAGATCAAGAAGAGTGACTGTGTCTAGGGCACTCTGCTGGTGACCTCCACCCGTTTGGAGCAGGTTCCCTGGCATGTGTCCTTTGTTCCCTCCCGCTAAGATGATGTGTCTATCGAAGGAGTCTCTAGCCCTTACTTCCACCGGGTATTCTAGCTTCCCAATCAGCCTTCCATGTGTTACTGAGCCACGTACCTTCTGGCAGTCAAGATATGCATAATCTACCCAGCCATGACCTTTATCTGAGACAAGAGCTCACTCTCTCATAGAAATCTAAGAGGTTCCTTACTCGTGATCTCCTTTCCCTAAAAACTTCAGAAATCTTATCGTCTATAGATAGTCATCCATTTGCTTTCTTCATTAACTTGGCCAGAAAAGGTCACAGGGCCAACAAAAGACCAAGAAGGTCACAATACCAAGAGGATCACAAGTGCCAAGAAGGACTAAAAAGCTCAGAGTGGCAAGCAACGGTTCCAGAATAGTGCCAAGAAAAGATCAAGACCAGGATGCCAACAAAAAAATTTTCAATGCAAGGTCATAATACTAAACACATGACCATTAAAGTCACGAAGTTAAGAAAAGGTCAGCATGAGCTTTAATGAATTCTGAATTCGTCTAGGTGATGAAGACGTTGTTTTAGAACTGTCTGATATTTAAGTATTTCGATCTTGTAGAATTGGATGCAAAGGAATACAAAAGAATTCAGACAGCAACAGACCACAGGGTCCTTTTTGAAGCTGTTTAGGGTAGTGGAGGATCCCAGCAGGCCACAAATTAGTTTAGTAAAAGTTAGAAGGTATATAAACAATTCAGAGAGAACTGACTGAGGAAATGTAAATGATATAAGTCATGTACTTAGAGGGTCGTATTCATCAAGTCTATTCTTAAACGCATCTGTAGTACTGCTTTCAACACAGATTGATTGGCAAATAGTTCCTTATATTCACAAATCTCTTGAAGGAAAAGTACTTACCCTCATTCGAGATAAAACATTTTTGCTTACGAGTTTGTACCCATTTATACGAGTAGAATCAGACGAATCAAGTCTTAAGTATTTTGATTGATCAAGATTATCGAAACCTTTCATCATTTTGAATAGTTGTATTAGATCATCTCTGAACTTCCTCTCTTCCAAGCTTAATAGATTCAAATCGTTTTATCTGCTTTGGCAAGATTTGTTTTACTGACCGGGAATCGTCTCGGTAGCTTGAGCTTGTGCTGTCTCCCCTTCGTCTATCTTTTTTTCTTCTTTTTTGAGGCAAGATGACCAGAACTGAACGGAGTATTCAAAATATGGACGAACCAATGAATTGTCAAGAGTACGGATGATTTCCCCTGGAGTTATGAATTCGAAGGTTTTGTCCATAAATCCAAGAATTTTGTTCGCTATTTTCACTGTTTCCGTCAACTGTTTACCTGGGTTTTAAGTCACCAAGCTCATTTGTTGATTCATTTTTCAGCTTTGTATCACCGGCAAATTTTGGTATATTGCAATGCAGCCCAATATCAAATAGCATCAATGTGTGTGTGAGAAAGAGAACAGATCCCAGGACCGATCCTTGGGGCACTCCAATTGTTACGCTCCAGTAAACATGATATAACCGAGTATAATCTACGTTGATAATTCCTCCAGTAAACATGATATAACCGAGTATAATCTACGTTGATAATTCCTCCAGTAAACATGATATAACCGAGTATAATCTACGTTGATAATTCCTCCAGTAAACATGATATAACCGAGTATAATCTACGTTGATAATTCCTCCAGTAAACATGATATAACCGAGTATAATCTACGTTGATAATTCCTCCACTAAATATGATATAACCGAGTATAATCTACGTTGATAATTCCTCCAGTAAACATGATATAACCGAGTATAATCTACGTTGATAATTCCTCCACTAAATATGATATAACCGAGTATAATCTACGTTGATAATTCCTCCAGTAAACATGATATAACCGAGTATAATCTACGTTGATAATTCCTCCAGTAAACATGATATAACCGAGTATAATCTACGTTGATAATTCCTCCAGTAAACATGATATAACCGAGTATAATCTACGTTGATAATTCCTCCAGTAAACATGATATAACCGAGTATAATCTACGTTGATAATTCCTCCAGTAAACATGATATAACCGAGTATAATCTACGTTGATAATTCCTCCACTAAATATGATATAACCGAGTATAATCTACGTTGATAATTCCTCCACTAAATATGATATAACCGAGTATAATCTACGTTGATAATTCCTCCAGTAAACATGATATAACCGAGTATAATCTACGTTGATAATTCCTCCAGTAAACATGATATAACCGAGTATAATCTACGTTGATAATTCCTCCAGTAAACATGATATAACCGAGTATAATCTACGTTGATAATTCCTCCACTAAATATGATATAACCGAGTATAATCTACGTTGATAATTCCTCCAGTAAACATGATATAACCGAGTATAATCTACGTTGATAATTCCTCCAGTAAACATGATATAACCGAGTATAATCTACGTTGATAATTCCTCCACTAAATATGATATAACCGAGTATAATCTACGTTGATAATTCCTCCAGTAAACATGATATAACCGAGTATAATCTACGTTGATAATTCCTCCACTAAATATGATATAACCGAGTATAATCTACGTTGATAATTCCTCCAGTAAACATGATATAACCGAGTATAATCTACGTTGATAATTCCTCCAGTAAACATGATATAACCGAGTATAATCTACGTTGATAATTCCTCCAGTAAACATGATATAACCGAGTATAATCTACGTTGATAATTCCTCCAGTAAACATGATATAACCGAGTATAATCTACGTTGATAATTCCTCCACTAAATATGATATAACCGAGTATAATCTACGTTGATAATTCCTCCAGTAAACATGATATAACCGAGTATAATCTACGTTGATAATTCCTCCACTAAATATGATATAACCGAGTATAATCTACGTTGATAATTCCTCCAGTAAACATGATATAACCGAGTATAATCTACGTTGATAATTCCTCCAGTAAACATGATATAACCGAGTATAATCTACGTTGATAATTCCTCCAGTAAACATGATATAACCGAGTATAATCTACGTTGATAATTCCTCCACTAAATATGATATAACCGAGTATAATCTACGTTGATAATTCCTCCAGTAAACATGATATAACCGAGTATAATCTACGTTGATAATTCCTCCAGTAAACATGATATAACCGAGTATAATCTACGTTGATAATTCCTCCAGTAAACATGATATAACCGAGTATAATCTACGTTGATAATTCCTCCAGTAAACATGATATAACCGAGTATAATCTACGTTGATAATTCCTCCACTAAATATGATATAACCGAGTATAATCTACGTTGATAATTCCTCCAGTAAACATGATATAACCGAGTATAATCTACGTTGATAATTCCTCCACTAAATATGATATAACCGAGTATAATCTACGTTGATAATTCCTCCAGTAAACATGATATAACCGAGTATAATCTACGTTGATAATTCCTCCAGTAAACATGATATAACCGAGTATAATCTACGTTGATAATTCCTCCAGTAAACATGATATAACCGAGTATAATCTACGTTGATAATTCCTCCAGTAAACATGATATAACCGAGTATAATCTACGTTGATAATTCCTCCAGTAAACATGATATAACCGAGTATAATCTACGTTGATAATTCCTCCAGTAAACATGATATAACCGAGTATAATCTACGTTGATAATTCCTCCAGTAAACATGATATAACCGAGTATAATCTACGTTGATAATTCCTCCAGTAAACATGATATAACCGAGTATAATCTACGTTGATAATTCCTCCAGTAAACATGATATAACCGAGTATAATCTACGTTGATAATTCCTCCAGTAAACATGATATAACCGAGTATAATCTACGTTGATAATTCCTCCAGTAAACATGATATAACCGAGTATAATCTACGTTGATAATTCCTCCAGTAAACATGATATAACCGAGTATAATCTACGTTGATAATTCCTCCAGTAAACATGATATAACCGAGTATAATCTACGTTGATAATTCCTCCAGTAAACATGATATAACCGAGTATAATCTACGTTGATAATTCCTCCAGTAAACATGATATAACCGAGTATAATCTACGTTGATAATTCCTCCAGTAAACATGATATAACCGAGTATAATCTACGTTGATAATTCCTCCAGTAAACATGATATAACCGAGTATAATCTACGTTGATAATTCCTCCAG
Source organism: Panulirus ornatus (assembly GCF_036320965.1). Taxonomy (NCBI): domain Eukaryota; kingdom Metazoa; phylum Arthropoda; class Malacostraca; order Decapoda; family Palinuridae; genus Panulirus; species Panulirus ornatus. The sequence continues at coordinate 61,137,536 of NC_092242.1, forward strand.
TAAACATGATATAACCGAGTATAATCTACGTTGATAATTCCTCCAGTAAACATGATATAACCGAGTATAATCTACGTTGATAATTCCTCCACTAAATATGATATATAGAACCGAGTATAATCTACGTTGATAATTCCTCCACTAAATATGATATATAGAACAGAGTATAATCTACGTTGATAATTCCTCCACTAAATATGATATAACCGAGTATAATCTACGTTGATAATTCCTCCACTAAATATGATATAACCGAGTATTGATAATTCCTCCAGTAAACATGATATAACCGAGTATAATCTACGTTGATAATTCCTCCAGCAAACATGATATAACCGAGTATAATCTACGTTGATAATTCCTCCAGCAAACATGATATAACCGAGTATAATCTACGTTGCGTTGACATTCCCTCCACGAAACCTTATACGATCGTGAATAATCTATGCAGTATAATTCGCCCTTGTCCAAAAGCCATCCATCACTCTCTATAGCGTTCTTACAAAAATCTCATCCATGCCCTCGACTTCCTTATATACCATTACCCTTCTGCATGCCGAAACAATTATCAATGATCCCTCCCCCCCCCCAATAATTATCTGATGCTCATATTGAATAATTCTGGGTCAAACTTACCTGTAATTATGCTTCAGGAACAACTTTCATGCAATGAACATGTCCGGCCTGGCGATGCCTTGTCTAGGAGCTAACTTTGCTCTACAATTGAACTTATCTTAACCTACAAAGTTGTGGCAGGTGACGACGCTCGGTGTCAGAGTCCCTGGTTTCTAAACCCGCCGGTTTTCTAACTTGGTCCAAAATGACCATCTGGGGAAGACGTGGGTTTCTCGCCCTCATGTGTCCTCAGATGTTCTGCTATTCTGTTTCTCTCTCTCTCTCTCTCTCTTTTTTTTTCTCTTGCATTTGTTCTGTGTTGTATTATACTCTATTGTATTTTTTTTTGTATTGTGCTGTATCCTTATTATACTGGACTGAGCATTATACAGTGGTGTGAGTGGATAGACATTGAAACGTCATAGGGTGTGTGCTATCTACTTACAATCAGATCTGACGTAGATAATCATCACAGGGATAAACTTCAAGTGTAAAGTTGGTGGTCTAAGTCCACAGACACATTACCAGATATCTCCATCAATTTGACGACTTCTAGATATCTTCAGCCAATGACCGACATCTAAACTTCCAAACATCCTGGCTTCTAAACTTCTATTTCTATATCCAAATATCTATATTCTCTAAAGCTTGCCATGATAGTTTAGCTCTCTATGATTTCAAACGTCGTTGGTTCATAATAACTCGATTTGAACTCTAACTGTGAATTTTCTTATGTTTTCATGTAGTGTAAGACTTTCAAAATCTTCCCCTTTCTGTCTTTTATCAACCTTCAGTTGTATTTTTGCTGTAAAGTCTTGATGAAACCCATTAACTTTAACATAAAGATCTATTGGTAGTAGTAGCAATAGTAGTAGTAGTGGTAGTAGTAGCAATAGTAGTAGTAGTGGTAGTAGTAGCAATAGTAGTAGTAGTGGTAGTAGTAGCAATAGTAGTAGTAGTGGTAGTAGTAGCAATAGTAGTAGTAGTGGTAGTAGTAGCAATAGTAGTAGTAGTGGTAGTAGTAGCAATAGTAGTAGTAGTGGTAGTAGTAGCAATAGTAGTAGTAGTGGTAGTAGTAGCAATAGTAGTAGTAGTGGTAGTAGTAGCAATAGTAGTAGTAGTGGTAGTAGTAGCAATAGTAGTAGTAGTGGTAGTAGTAGCAATAGTAGTAGTAGTGGTAGTAGTAGCAATAGTAGTAGTAGTGGTAGTAGTAGCAATAGTAGTAGTAGTGGTAGTAGTAGCAATAGTAGTAGTAGTGGTAGTAGTAGCAATAGTAGTAGTAGTGGTAGTAGTAGCAATAGTAGTAGTAGTGGTAGTAGTAGCAATAGTAGTAGTAGTGGTAGTAGTAGCAATAGTAGTAGTAGTGGTAGTAGTAGCAATAGTAGTAGTAGTGGTAGTAGTAGCAATAGTAGTAGTAGTGGTAGTAGTAGCAATAGTAGTAGTAGTGGTAGTAGTAGCAATAGTAGTAGTAGTGGTAGTAGTAGCAATAGTAGTAGTAGTGGTAGTAGTAGCAATAGTAGTAGTAGTGGTAGTAGTAGCAATAGTAGTAGTAGTGGTAGTAGTAGCAATAGTAGTAGTAGTGGTAGTAGTAGCAATAGTAGTAGTAGTGGTAGTAGTAGCAATAGTAGTAGTAGTGGTAGTAGTAGCAATAGTAGTAGTAGTGGTAGTAGTAGCAATAGTAGTAGTAGTGGTAGTAGTAGCAATAGTAGTAGTAGTGGTAGTAGTAGCAATAGTAGTAGTAGTGGTAGTAGTAGCAATAGTAGTAGTAGTGGTAGTAGTAGCAATAGTAGTAGTAGTGGTAGTAGTAGCAATAGTAGTAGTAGTGGTAGTAGTAGCAATAGTAGTAGTAGCAGTAATAGTAGTAGTAGTGGTAGTAGTAGCAATAGTAGTAGTAGTGGTAGTAGTAGCAATAGTAGTAGTAGTGGTAGTAGTAGCAATAGTAGTAGTAGTGGTAGTAGTAGCAATAGTAGTAGTAGTGGTAGTAGTAGCAATAGTAGTAGTAGTGGTAGTAGTAGCAATAGTAGTAGTAGTGGTAGTAGTAGCAATAGTAGTAGTAGTGGTAGTAGTAGCAATAGTAGTAGTAGTGGTAGTAGTAGCAATAGTAGTAGTAGTGGTAGTAGTAGCAATAGTAGTAGTAGTGGTAGTAGTAGCAATAGTAGTAGTAGTGGTAGTAGTAGCAATAGTAGTAGTAGTGGTAGTAGTAGCAATAGTAGTAGTAGTGGTAGTAGTAGCAATAGTAGTAGTAGTGGTAGTAGTAGCAATAGTAGTAGTAGTGGTAGTAGTAGCAATAGTAGTAGTAGTGGTAGTAGTAGCAATAGTAGTAGTAGTGGTAGTAGTAGCAATAGTAGTAGTAGTGGTAGTAGTAGCAATAGTAGTAGTAGTGGTAGTAGTAGCAATAGTAGTAGTAGTGGTAGTAGTAGCAATAGTAGTAGTAGTGGTAGTAGTAGCAATAGTAGTAGTAGTGGTAGTAGTAGCAATAGTAGTAGTAGTGGTAGTAGTAGCAATAGTAGTAGTAGTGGTAGTAGTAGCAATAGTAGTAGTAGTGGTAGTAGTAGCAATAGTAGTAGTAGTGGTAGTAGTAGCAATAGTAGTAGTAGTGGTAGTAGTAGCAATAGTAGTAGTAGTGGTAGTAGTAGCAATAGTAGTAGTAGTGGTAGTAGTAGCAATAGTAGTAGTAGTGGTAGTAGTAGCAATAGTAGTAGTAGTGGTAGTAGTAGCAATAGTAGTAGTAGTGGTAGTAGTAGCAATAGTAGTAGTAGTGGTAGTAGTAGCAATAGTAGTAGTAGTGGTAGTAGTAGCAATAGTAGTAGTAGTGGTAGTAGTAGCAATAGTAGTAGTAGTGGTAGTAGTAGCAATAGTAGTAGTAGTGGTAGTAGTAGCAATAGTAGTAGTAGTAGTAGTAGTAGCAATAGTAGTAGTAGTGGTAGTAGTAGAATAGTAGTAGTAGTGGTAGTAGTAGCAATAGTAGTAGTAGTAGTAGTAGTAGCAGTAGTAGTAGTAGTAGTAGTAGTAGCAATAGTAGTAGTAGTGGTGGTGTAATAGCACTGATGAAAATGAGTAGTAGTGGTAGTGTAGATAGTAGTAGATAGCAGAATAGTAGTTAGGAAATAGTAGATAAAAATAGTAGCGGGGCCTATTGGGCGTCAAGCGCAAGAGTTGTACTGCTTTCCACTTGGTGTCCCCCATCTTCCAGCACGACTCAGCCCCAGCCCTGCCCTACATCAACACGGGGTGGTAGGATGATGTCTCTCTGTTCGTCAGATGTACCAAGCCATTTTACTGGCGATGATTCAATCCCCCTTCCCGCCAGTGTTGACCAGGCTGGCTGAGCCACACGACCGACACCTTCCTTCTCTGTGCTCCCTTGGCTTATCCCAACACCAGTGTTGAAGGAAGATTGTCCTTCATATAGTTTTCAAAGTCTCTTTACGACTTTAACTTTGCCTGTGGAGAGAAAAATTTAATAAAATGACGTTCCAGCTTCTTCAATTCTTCTTTGTTCGTTAAGCTTATTTTCCCCCCCTTCTTGTTCGTTTTCTGTTCAAGCTGCCTTACCCCATTTTCCAAGTCAAGTTCCTTCTCTGTTCGAGCTGTGTGGCTCCCTTTTTCCCCCCTCTCTCGAAAATGAACAGGCGGCGCAAAGAGGGCAGTGGGAAAGGGGCCCTTCTGGAGCAACTGCCTTTTCCCCTCTGTTAAATTTCATATTTGCTGTTAGAATAACTAGTATGCAAATAAGGGGAGAGGAGAGAGCGTGTTGGTGGAGAGAGAGAGAGAGAGAGAGAGAGAGAGAGAGAGAGAGAGAGAGAGAGAGAGAGAGAGAGAGGGTGAGGGGAGGGAGAGTAAAGGGTTTTTAGAGAGAGAGAGAGAGAGAGAGGAAACAAAAGGAACCAGCCACTACGGTAAACAAGCTGTCCTCATATACATCTGTTTATACTAGCGATCTATGAGAACTTATGAGTTTCAGGAGGTTACTGCCAAGATTATGAGGACTTTCCGGAAATCCTCATGAGGAGGTACTGTATGCTAATCCTCATGCGAATGTCTCATGAAAGTTTTTATGAGGCAATACAGTGTGGAAATGTTAGTAATAATGAGGAGAGAACGCGATATGAGAACTCCGCTCAGATCCCCGTTATGAGGAAGAAGAAGATTTAGGTGATCGTGTGTGAGAGATCTTATGAGGTCCTCTGTACTTCGTCGTCCTACAGAAATTATGAGAAAGGGTAGGTAGTGTGTGTGTGTGTGTGTGTGTGTGTGTGTGTGTGTGTGTGTGTGTGTGTAATTTTTTGTTAATACTGAGGCAGTTTTACACCAGGGGGCGACGGATCTCAAGCACAATTCTACTATATTCTACTTAAACCTCTGTATGTTCCCCCCCGCACACACACATTCATGATCTTATAACTCGCTCTCTCTCACTCACCCACGCAGGATCACAAACAAACACTTGAATATAGATATCATACGCCTCGAAATACTTACGTAAATAAGAGATTCTCTTGTACCAAGAAACATGTAAACAAAACAGCTAGTGAATATGCGAGAGGGGCCCAAATCATTGCCATTTCTCACCACAGTTTCAATTTACCAGAATAATCTGATAATTTCCTTTAACTGTTTCGTATTGGCGAGGCGGGAGTTACAGGCCACTCTCACTAATGCAATAAGGTCGTTGTTATGTCTGCAATTGCCCTAAAAGCAGTGTGGGCTGCTTCTCCAAGCAATATCTAACCACAAAGCACCAGCCTCTAACCAAACCTCCTTTGTGGCCCGCATGAAATGTATATATATATATATATATATATATATATATATATATATATATATATATATATATATATATATATATATATATATATACATATATATATATATATATATATATATTCCAAAATTACCCAAGGCTTCGACCACGCATAAATTTTCTTGTTTAAGGCTAAACTTTTGTAATTATTTCAAGCTAGGTAATCCTGGTGGTGTTATACCATTTCTTAATTGCTAACTTGTTCCTGGGGGGAAGAAAGGGAGGCACCAGCAGGCAGGGAGGGGGAGGCTTAGCCAGGCAGGGAGGGTAAGGTTCACTTGGCAGGGGGGGTGTGTGTGGATGCAAGGAGGAAGGTTCATCCTAGCAGGGGTGGTGTGCCTGACAGGGCGGGGGACTCAGCCAAGCAGGGAGGGGAAGACTCAACTAAGCAGGGGAGGGGAAAGACTCAACCAGGCAAGGAGGGAGAGATTCGGCCAGAAAGGGAGAGGGGGACAGCCAGGCAGGGAGAGGGAGATAGCCAGGCAGGGAGGTGGAGACTCAGCCAGGCAGGGAGAGAGAGACAGCCAGGCAGGGAGAGGGAGACAGCCAGGCAGGGAGAGGAAGACAGCCTGGCAGGGAGAGGGAGACAGCTAGGCAGAGAGAGGAAGACAGCCAGGCAGGGAGAGGGAGACAGCCAGGCAGGGAGGTGGAGACTCAGCCAGGCAGAGGAGGGGAATCTTGCCTCAGCAGGATCTCAGACTTTCCTGAGGTTTAAGATCAAGACTTTGGCAGGAGTTGAAGGTCTACGCTCAGCCTGGATACATAACATAGATCTGCAAGGTACAGTTAATTTCTGTACTAGAGTTTATATATATAGTCGTTCAGGGAATACAGATCTTAGACTGGCGTGGATGTAAGATATAAGACTAATGAAGCGGTAAGAACTTGACGAATTTCACTAATGATACAGTTGCTCTGACGTGAGGCTCAGGCGAACTTAACTGCCACTCGGAGCTTGGTTCTAGCAAGGTCTCTAATCTGAGGCTTTTAATGAAAAGCTGGTTTTAGATTTTAGAAATTAGATTCAAAAGCGTTCAGATTTTAATTTTTTCTGAGAGGCTGTTCTACTGTCTCATTTATTTACGAAATAAGAGTATGATAACAGTCTCAATGTCAACAAAAATAATGATGATCTTGTTTTCTTTTTTTGTACTGTTTTGCCGTTTCCCGCCTCACTGAGGAAGCGCCAGGAGCAGACGAAGAATTGCCGCATCCGCTCACATCCACTGTTTAGCTGTCATGTATAACGTATCGATACTAGAGCCTCCTACCCACAACCAGGTCACACGAACCTTTCTGCGGTTTCTTTTTGCGGCTTCATATGTCCTGCTTCAGCCCACTGGCAGCACGACGCCCCCTCCACACCACGTCGCTTCACGTCGCTTTGTTCCATGCACGCCTCTTACCCTCCTGCATGTTCAGATCCACCACGATGCCTTCAAGCCTCCTTCAGACCATCCCTCTATCCCCCTTCCCTCACTTTCTTGCTCCTTCCACTTCAGACACGTAAGTCTTATCACTATGGATCTCTTCATCCTGCATCTCCCTAAGCCCGAGCCATTTCAACACATTCTGTTCAGCTTTTAGAACCAAACTGCGCTTACAACCACATCTTTCTAACGCTGTCATCTACTTACACGCTTACCTTCCCTCCTCCCCACACCACACACTGCCTTTGGGTATGTCGTTCTCAACGCCACAGGTTATCCTCAGGCACTTCACTGCCACCAGAGGCACCACCCTCTTCCGTTCCTTTGGCATCCAGGGCCTAAGACTCTCACGTCCATACAAACCCACGAGGGCTATATTCCCGTGAAACGTCCCCCAGTCTTTTCCCTACTTCCACACACACTCCTCAGTGCACCCAAGACCTTACCACACCCCCGTCTCCCATCCTGTGACTCACGCCAGTCGTCATGGGTTCCCACCCCCCAGCTGCCATGTCCTCTCCCAGGTACTTTACAACACTGCACTTCCTCCAGGCTCCTCCCATTCAGACTCTCTCTCTCTCTCTCTCTCTCTCTCTCTCTCTCTCTCTCTCTCTCTCTCTCTCTCTCTCTCTCTCTCTCTCTCTCTCTCTCTCTCTCAAACCATCCGGTCTCCTCCACCCCCAGTATGCCTCATTACCTTCCTTTTGTTCACATTTCCTCTCAACTTCCTCTTTTAGCACACGCTCCGAAACTCGGCCACCAACTTCTGAAGTTTCTCGCTCGAGTTTCCCAACTAGAGCGGTGTCATCTGCAAACAGCAGCTGACTCACCTCTCAGACACCCCCTATACTTCTACGTATTGTAGACCTTCCTTCATTCCAAGACCGTCGCATTGACCTTCCTCACCAACCTGTCCATGAGCAGATTAAACAGCCAGGGTGACATTACACAACCGTGATACAAAACCCCCCCTCCCACTGAGAACCACTCACATGTCATACTCTCCCGCACTGAAAATAATGATGATAATGATAATGATAATGATGATAATGATAATGCACACAGAGACGGACTGGTAGAAAGACTGATATCAAAAAATCTCACGAACCCTGAATCTCCAATTCCAGTCAAGTACCATTTTCTCTTTCCAGTAATTTTGTCCTTAAAACGTGAGACTCGTTCTGGGGTACTGCTGGCCCTCTGGTCTTTACGTCATCATATCAACAATTTTTTAAAATCTTTTCGAATCTTAACGATAATAATAATAGTAATAATAATAATTATTATAATTATTATCATTATTATTATTACTATTATTATTATTACTATTATCATCATTATTCTTAGTATTACTATTATTATCATCCTTATTATCCATTGCACGGGTGATGAAGATAATTCAAAATGTCTATTGAAAACTTCAGACTGTGAGTGATTTTCGCCAAGTGATGACGTGTTGTGAAAAGAAATGGTGGCCCGATCAACAACCACCATGTATGAAAAACATACAAGATTCTTATAACATTCCCCTGCGTCCAGTTAAGCCATCCATTTGTTGCACATCCCCGAACACACGGAGTAATCCACGGGCGCGGGCAGTTTGAACACTCTCTGAACCTGTGAGAATCACTTTGAAATGTAATTATTCTCATTTTCTATTCATAGACAGCGAACTCTACTCTGTGTCCTCCCGGATGGGGAAGACTTTGCACATTAACCGAGCGAAGGCTTTTGGAAAGTTTGTGTCGGGCCCTCAGGTCCTTACGGGTAGGGGCGTCAGACGGTTCCCCCAGCGTCAGGAGGGCCTCAGATAGCTCCTCCGCCGTCAGTAGAGCCACAAATGGGTCTTCCAGCGTCAGGAGAGCCGTGATGGCTTTTCCAGTGTCAGTCACAAGAGTTACAGAAGGCTCCTCCAGCGTCAGGAGGGCGACAGATGACTCTTCCAGCGTCAGGAGGGCGACAGATGACTCTTCCAGCGTCAGGAGGGCGACAGATGGCTGCTCCACCGTCAGAAGGACCACTAGGGCTTTTTTCCGCTGACGTCTTGTAATATTCAAGTCCAGCTGAGGTTCCTGTAAGGTCGTTGAGCTGGGAGAGTGGACTGCGATGAGCGAAGTATTATGACAGCTCTCCCCTCCTCTCACTTGGGCTGGGAGAGTAAAGTGAGATGAGCGAAGTATTATGACAACCCACCCTCCCTCTCACTTGCTCTCCCAGCTGGCGGCCGGAACCCTTGCAGCTGGTGGCCCGGCCTCGCTCATTCACCAGCTGTCTTCGTGACATCACCGCACCCCAGCCATACCCCAGCTATATCTCAGCCACATCCAAGCCACCAAGCCACTAGCCACACCCCAACCACACCCCAACCACACCCCAACTGCACGCCAGCCACATCTCATCTATATCCCATCCACATCCTATCCACATCCCACCCACAACCCATCCACATCCCAGACTCAAAGGAGCTTTAAAAGAAGTTCTAGAAATAATTATCATTTTCGACAATAGGATGATGTTAAAGATAAAGAAATACAATGGAAATCCGGGCCAAAGATTCCTAAGCTGCAGAGTTAAAAACACTCGTATTTTCTAACTCCAGATGTTGCTGAAACCATGAATATCAATACGTTTAAGCTATGGCTTCGCAATTACCTTAATGAGATTCATCTCTAGTGAGGAAACCTCTTCAGGAAGACAATATCATATACACGTACTTCAAACAAACTTCATCTCCACAGAGCAGTAGTTGGAATTGCACCTCTCCAAAGCATCCTGAGGTCGTAATCAGATCAGAATGTCTTTTCCGTTCATACTTTCGTATGTCTTTGTCATTATATTCTATACTGATGCTATTAGCTGATGTGTGGGAGGGAGTGGTGGGTGGAGAGGAGCCTTCTGCTTAGCTATCCTGTCTCCATCTATAGTGGTGGGTGAGGAGGAGTCTTCTGCTTTACTCTGTCTCTATTACTATAGGTTAGGAGTTAAGCTACTATTACTGTCCTCCACAGGATAATCTCGTCATAGATCACCAGGCCTTCAGTTATCTGTTCTTCCCATTTACTTCCTTATTCCATCCATCTCACTTATTCTCCCTTTCCCTCCCCCCTTCCTGTCGTTATTCGCGACCCTCCCTCCTCCTCCTCCCTGCCCACCGCCTCCTTATCTTCCCCCCTGCATCACTTACCCTCCCTCACTCCCTCTGCGATCCCCCTCTCACCCTCCTGCCTCACCTAGCCGGCTACCCAGGAATACGTCTATTCGTCGAGTAGACCTTGTATCTGATAGGCTAATTTTGTCTACTTACCAGCCTTAATTACCGGCTATAATCGGATTAGCGGGCCAGTCGATAGTAATTATAGAATTATGGGAGAGCGACGCTAGCCCTGAATGTTGATATAGCAGTTAGAGGTGGTGGCCTCCAGCTGTCGGTGGGAGAGTCTGTATGTTGTTCTATATGAATGTAGCGAACACATAGCGAGACACAGACTCACAGTCGCATAGCCCAGGCGGTCTGAGACACGGCGAGTGAAATTCAACGAAAGTATACGTAATGGTGACGAGAGACAGCGAAAGATGGCCTCGTTGTGAATATCAACTAGCAAGAAAATAATCTGCAGGAATCTGTGTGTGTGTGTGTGTGTGTGTGTGTGTGTGAGACAGACTCAGAAGTTGACTTCATCCATACCCCTTCGCCAGAGGGCACCACACCAGGAGACCTGTGAAGGAGACAGACTAGAAAATTATCAGCAAAGCTATTTTCGTCTCCTATACTGTGTGTCATGAGTCTAATATCCTTGTATAGCAGTGTCATAATCCTTCAGGATGCAGAAGGAACTAATGGTGAAGGTCTGTGTAGAGGTTCTAATGGTGAAGGTCTGTGTAGAGGTTCTAATGGTGAAGGTCTGTGTAGAGGTTCTAATGGTGAATGTCTACGTAGAGGTCCTACTAGAATCAAAGAAAAGCTGGAGGTTATAAACTCGTCCATATTGGAAGAGAGAAGAGTAAGGTCTAACTGGGTCATAACCTTCAAGTTTCTGAACCCGGGTTGATGACAATGGTTGTGACAAGTTCGAAAGACACAAAGACAAACGAACAACCAGAGGTCATAACAATAGAATGTTGTGAAGTATGTTATAGTGTGAGGATATAATGGTGGAAGAGAATCATCTAAAGTGCTGACAACAACAACAAAAACAACCGGAAGTTTACATAGATTTTTAATGATGGTAACGAGTGCTCAAGACATGGGGGCGCCCCCACGAGAGCTGAACTATCGTCTCCTCGTACAGTATAAATGGGTCATTACAGTTACGTACTCACACACACACATACACACACACACACACACACACACACACACACACACACACACACACACAAATTCATTGAAAATGACAGTACAATTATCACATTAAAAAAAAAGGCGCATATTTATATAAATATGAGGTACTCACGACGTCGCCACTGTCTGTTAACAAATAACTAAGTTATCAACGTGGTTCACTGTACCATACAGAGGCAGTTGAGGCGATTATTGATTTTATCTGCGGGAGGAGCAATAATTGTACGACGCTGGAGGAGTCTGGAGACAGGGGTGAGGCGCTAATTGCACGATACAGAGATTGTCAATTAACATTAGCTATAATTAATACCCGCCACACTACCCCCCTTACCCCACACTTCCCGCACCAGCGAAGAGGGACCCAGGACCACGGTGGCCGGTGTACCAGCTCTCTCTCTCTCTCTCTCTCTCTCTCTCTCTCTCTCTCTCTCTCTCTCTCTAGGAAGGTGACTGAACAGCACCACACCTCCACCACTACCACCACCACTCCATAACCACAACTACCACCACCACCACTACCACCCTATACTCTCTCACAAACCTCCACCACAAACCATCACTACCACACACCACCCTACCTCCAGCGCCAACAGTCTCCACCACACACCACACCACCACACCACCCTACCTCCAGCTCCAACAGTCTCCACCACACACCACACTACTGTCACCAGCACACCACACCCCCCCCGCACGTCTCCAACACATGTAACTTTTAACTCGGCTTTCCCCACCATCCCCCGCCATCCCCCGCCATCCCCCGCCATCCCACGCCATCCTCGCTATTACCGAATGCAAAGGAGTCGCCATATTATTCCGTGGTCTCCGCCACAAACCACCTCACACCACAAAACTATTAACATTTAAATCAGGTCTGGCGAAGGTTGTCCTTGTGTGTGTGTGTGTGTGTGTGTGTGTGTGTGTGTGTGTGTGAGAGAGAGAGAGAGAGAGAGAGAGAGAGAGAGAGAGAGAGAGTGTGTGTGTGTGTGTGTGTGTGTGTGTGTGTGTGTGTGTGTGTGTGTGTGTGTGTGTGTGTGTGTGTGTACCAAAGACGATATATATCATACATACTTGCCTTACAGGGAATATCCTCACTTGGCCCCTTCTCTATTCCTTCCTTGGGAAAAATTAAAACGGGAGGGGGGGATTTCCAGCCACCCGCTCCCTCCCCTTTTAGTCGCCTTCTACGACACGCAGGGAATACGTGGGAAGTATTCTTTCTCCCATATCCCCAGTGATAGGAGAGAAGGAAATAAATGATAAACGCATGGTCTCATAATGAGGCTTTTGACCTCACTGTGAGATCTCAAACACCACTGTAGGGCTACTAACCATATCATAAGGCTTCTAACATCATCATGAAGAATCTAATCCCACTGTGAGGCTTCTAACTTCACAATGAGGACTCTAACCTCACAATGACCTCATTGCGAGGCCTCTAACTTTAGTATGGAACCTCAAACACATTGTGAGGCTTCTAACTTCACTATGGAGATTCTAACCTCACAATGACCTCATTGTGAGGCCTCTAACTTTAATATGGAACCTCAAACTCATTGTGAGGCCTCCAACTTACAATGAAGCCTCCAACCTCACGGTAATATCCAATATCAACACAACCACGTCATATTCACACACCACACACACACACACTCATATCAAGCCACGTCTGACCTGATCTTGACTGACCTACTGAAAGATCTCATAACACAGATGCATTCTCTCTCTCTCTCTCTCTCTCTCTCTCTCTCTCTCTCTCTCTCTCTCTCTCTCTCTCTCTCTCTCTCTCTCCCTGCCCCTCTCCGCCTCCCTCTCCTCCCCTTGATGATAATGTTGACTTTTGAGCCCTTCCGTTGAGCAGTTCGCGAGTTAGTTGATTAATTCACAAAATGCAGGACTGACCTGGAATGAGGATGTTAGGTTTTCTGTACATTTTTTTCTTCTGGACAACTGGAATGTGTGTGGAATGTGCTGGTACGATGGCCAGCCTTGTGGAGGATGTGCATTGCTGGGATGTCAGAGGGTGGGTGATGGGAACGAGGGCTATGACTCTCTCTCTCTCTCTCTCTCTCTCTCTCTCTCTCTCTCTCTCTCTCTCTCTCTCTCTCTCTCTCTCTCTCTCCTAAGAGAAGACCTCTACAATGCTCCACAAAGATGTATCAGCGGGTCTTCACACGGTAAACTCTATACATTCCCATGAGAATGAATATGAAAAGAACTCATCTAAAATTTACGATAATATAAACCTATAGGAAATAGATATGGTCTCAACGAAATAAATTTCCATGCGTCTTCAGAATAAATCTAGTGGAAACAGATGTCACAGTCTAGTCAGAATAAACTTATTCATGCTAAAAAGGGGTAAATCTACTGGTTCCAGGAGTAAAAACTTAATAGAATAAATTTAGGGAAATAAATCCAGAGATACAAAGAGAATAATCCTTAAGGAAAAAAAAGCTAAAGATTTAAAGAAAATAAACTATTTAGAATAAACGAGAGCCTCCTGTAGATAAAGAATTGAGGGGCAAAAACTAGATTCACCGGCAGAATAAACCAATGACAATAAAGAATAAAGTCAAGGAAAGTACAGCAAACCAGCAGAATATACTAAAAAGACCCGAGCAGAATAAACTTATCGGGAATAAACTCGAAGTTCCAGACCTCTCCCATGAAGATGTCAGCTGGCCAAGACCCCCCGCCCCTCTTCATGACCCCCCCAGGATTCTCTCTTCATGGTGCCAAGACTCTCTTTACATGACTCCAAGACTCCTTCCTCATGCCTAAAAGCCTCCCTCCGAATAACCTCATGATTCCCTCCTCATGATCCTGCCACACCCTCCTCATAACCCCAGCTCCTGTTTCTTCTCATCTCACCAAGACCAGTAGACATTTGCATACACGTACTTCATCCTGGGGTACCTCCCTTTCCTCCTTACGACCTGCCTCTATCCCACACTCGCCCAACTCCCACCCTAACCCCAACTTACACCCACCCCAACTCACACCCACCCCAACTCACACCCACCCCAGCCTTCCAGAGGTTAACCCGCCTCCCACCCCATTTCATATCTCCTTCGTCTCTGTACTTTCCCCCTTCCCCTCTCTTCCACCTCTTCCTGCACCTTCCTCCCACTCCTTATCCACCTACATGCCCCTTTCTATCCCTCCCATTACCCCATAACTTCCCCCAGTCACAGTGTATCCCATCCCATCCCAGCACCCTAGCCCTTCCATCCACTCGTCCCTCCACCACCGCCAACCCAGACCCAGTCTGTCCCCCTCCACCACCCTACTCCCACAACCAAGTGCCCCTCTCCCCTACCCAGCACCAGCCCCCACCCCATCCTTCACATGAATATAAAAGCCGAAATTATCGTTCATACATTTAACAGCCATACGGGGCACCAGGACACTCATGAATAGAATTATCAAGGGTCTGGGGAAGCCGGGGCCTTCCACCTGACGCACACCCACCACACCAACACTTACCTCTTAGTCTCATTATTTCACATTGATCTAAGTGTAGGCATGATGTACGAATGGGTCTGGCAATACTGCACCGGCGTTGAGAACGGCTTTGTGTCGCTTCTGGCAACGCTGATTTCTCCTCAGTGAGAGAGAGAGAGAGAGAGAGAGAGAGAGAGAGAGAGAGAGAGAGAGAGAGTTGCACCATAGTTATAACCTTTAATGCTTTCTCAATAGGTCTATATCGTGTCAGTGTCGTGGGGAGGCGCTCTCTCTCTCTCTCTCTCTCTCTCTCTCTCTCTCTCTCTCTCTCTCTCTCTCTCTCTCTCTCTCTCTCTCTCTCTCTCTCTCTAAAAGATCACCCGTACAGAGGGGGGCGGCAACAGTTTCCATACCATCTCGTCTTGAACTAAAACAGAGAGAAATCAGACAAAATCGTATCTTTTTTTTTTTTCAAAGAAGATCAAGATCCTATAACAAAAGATTCAAATCCTACAACAAAAAGATTCAAATCGTATAACAAAAGATCCAACTCCTGTAACAAGAGACACCGCCATAGCAGGAAAAAACAAAAAAGATGATCGTGCATATAGCAGAGTCATCTATACTATAGACGGCACTACCTACCTAGAGAAGGGATAGTCACTGGTACTTTGCTTATAGGATGAACAAGCACGGGAGCCATATATGGGACTGAACAATGGAGAGGTAACCAGGCAGGTGTGTGTGTGTGTGTGTGTGTGTGTGTGTGTCTGAAGGGAGAAAAAATCACAAGAAGACTTATTTACCATTTTGCTTCACTACTGATCCTCGCTGCGTAGATATAAACATCTTATTTTGCATTGCTGTCATACACATTTGCACACACACCTACTAGTTCCTGTGTTCACAGGAGTTTTGAACGTCGGTAAGTGTGCTCGTAGGGAAGAATTCTGGCTGGTGAGCTGCTGCTACTGCTGCTGTTTATACATCTCAGTCATTATTGTGTGTTCGTTGCCTTTACGATTGGCTTTAAACTGTCCACTGACACTCAAATCATCCCACTCCCACTCGTCAGCTTGTGCCACTCTCACTCTGCCTCTCACTCCTCTCCTTCTCACCCTGCCTCTCACTCTTCCAAAATAGCACGAAAAAAAAATACTCCCCAGAATCATTAAAGTCCAATAAACCAACTTTTTTCGCACGTCGGAAAAACTTATAACATTTCTGAGTCGAGTGTTGCTGCCTAGGTTCCTGTGGGATAGGTGAGGGAGAGGGATGGGTGAGGGAGAGGGATGGGTAAGGGAGAGGGATAGGTAAAGGAGAGGGATGGGTGAGGGGAGGGATAGGTAGATGAAAAAGACAGATGAAGACTCCTCCCCACCCACCACTATAGATGGAGACAGGTTAGTCAAGCAGGAGGCTCCTCCCCACCCACCACTCCCTCCGGCTCATCAAAGTTGTACAAAGAGAGTATACTGACATGGCAGTTCTATAGGGAAAAATAAGTGGAAAACAGCATTTGATCTGACTATAAACACTGGATACTCTGGTCAGGTAGAATTTCAAAAAACAGAACAAAAATCGTATTTGTATATGACATTAATTTTCTTGGACAGCATTGTCCAGTGATATCAAATACATTTAAACTTCTGTTTTATGCTTAAGTAGACTGTAGTGATAGTTGTGAGGAATGATGGTATTTGTACTTACAGAACTAGGCTACATGATACTTCTGCTGCTACAACTATTGTTACCGCTAGCAGAAGTGACAATAGTAAAACAGGAGAAGTGTCTGTGAAAGTGGTGATAGTAATGGCAACAGCAATGATAGCAGTAGTAGTAATGGTAGTAGTAGTAGTAGTAGTAGTAGTAGTCGAAGTGTAGCTCTCAAGTGGAGTCGAGACAATGCCAAGAGGGGACCCCAAAAGCCCCCCCAAGCTCCACCTGCCTCGTCTACCCTCTATCAGCAAGGGGCGCTACACTCACTCTCCTCCCGTTACACCACGTCGATACATCTTTTTTTATTTTTTTTTGATGATATTTCCCCGCGTCACCCCACCACCCCACTCACCTCCCTTCTCCTTCTTTCTTCCCCCATCCATCTGGGCCTGTGGCTGCTCGGTGGTAAACACCTTAACTCATCCTAAGTCTTCACGTTTGGTGTAAATCCTGTAAACATTTTTACGATAATGACTTCTCAGTTACTGGTCGTATCACAACGCCTCTTTGGAAATCATTCATCCAAATGCTTTATGCACGAGCGAATGACAGTGGTATTATGGTAAATGTTACATGGTGAATCATCCTTGTACTAATACATTATTATTGCTACATCATCTTTTATGCTTCTGTATTTAAGATTTTATAATACATTAAATTTTTCATTATGAGATCACATCTAAACTCACAAATATTTAATCTTAACTTTTCGAAGCATCAACGGCTGACTAAACCAATACTCCTTACGACCATATTATGAAATCTACCATATTGACGACCACACTTCTAAACCATCAAACCTACGACCAGACTACTAAACCAATAAACCTTACGACCAGATACGAAACAGATGAAACCTTGGTCTACGACCAGACACGAAACAGATGAAACCTTGGTCTGCGACCAGACTGTAAAATGACATCAAGTTCCCATCGAAAGTATTTGAAAGTCGATGATTATCTACCAGTCTACCTACATCAGTCTACCAGTCGACCTCTAACTACCTACCTCTATATATGTCTATCTGTTTTTCATTTACGTCTCTCTCCTCATCCGTTCATTTCACCCAGTAATAACGAAGGAGCATCCGACACCATACACGAACTACTATCTTTACGAATCAATACATACGACACCTCACCAGTGTCAGGCTACATATGGGATCACAGGGGGGAGCTCAGCCCTGGAACCCTGGGCTGCCGGAAAGGCATGACGTAAATATCTCTCCCACTGAAGTGTAAACAAAGATCAGCTGATCATGTGTTGACACCCGTGGTAGGCAGGCACCAAGGCCATCATTACAGCTAGTACTACCATCACTGTCAATACAACCTATCACCGTTATTTGTACTGTTACTTTAAATCACCACCATCATCATCACCATCACTATCGCCACCACCAACATCTCCAACACCGCCACTACCGGCCCCGCCACCACCAGCCACCAGAACATCTGGTATTCTTCCGCCAGCGTCAAGATTAATGATTCCATTTATCACAGATTTTCATTAAAAGTGTTTCTATTGAGAGTGCAAATACATACCCGCCCCGGCCCCCCTCCCTCTCTCTATTCCGGGCCCTTACAGGCCCTTAGGGCTATGCTCACCTGGGTCTGGGGCCCTTATAGCCCAGGGATATCCTCACCAGGTATGGTAGACAAGCTATGCTGACACTGGAAGCTGTCACCACGGACGCACACACGCACTCACCTGCGGCAGATTCTCGTGGATGAAGGAGGGGACCATCGCTACAACCCCTGTGGAGATGTTGACATCGTCCCAATCCACCTACCCACACCCACAACTCCTCCTCCCACCCACCTACACCCACAACTCCCCTTCCCACCCATCTACACCCACAACCCCTCCTCCCACCCATCTACACCCACAACTCCTCCTCCTGCCCAACTACACCCCCAAACCCACCTCCCCAGACACACACACACACACACACACACACACACACACACACACACACACACACACACACTTTACCCCATGCAAGTAGTGCGCCTCTAATGCGCTGCGGCTTAAGTACAAGTTTGTGACTGGGCTCCGCTACTTTTCCTGCTCCCCCTACTTAACGACACACTTAGCAGGATTTACAGCAGGCGTCACGATGCAGGCTCAGATTTACAGCCGCGTGTAAAAGAAAACAGGAAAATTACTCATAAGGAGCGGATGAGGAGGTATGTGTATGAGAGGGATGGGCTCTTTTGTTATCTACCGCTATCGCTTTCAGATTTTTAATTATATATATATATATATATATATATATATATATATATATATATATATATATATATATATATATATATGTATGTATGTATTACGAGACTACATATGTAGGAGGTTACAACGTATTAACACCAACGTGTTAATGCCACTCTCCAACACTACCTTGTTAACTCCACTATGTTAACACCACTCTCCAACACGACCATGTTAACACCCCTCTCCAACACGACCATGTTAACACCACTCTCCAACACGACCATGTTAACACCACTCTCCAACACGACCATGTTAACACCACTCTCCAACACGACCATGTTAACACCACTCTCCAACACGACCATGTTAACACCACTCTTCAACACGACCATGTTAACACCACTCTTCTCTCTCTCTCTCTCTGCAGCAGCCTTGTCCAAGGACCCAATCTTCCTGTCGGACATCCAGAACCAGACAGTCTCAGAGGGAAGGAACGTCCGCTTCGCCTGTAGGGTCGACAACCTAGGCTCACACAAGGTGAGTTTCGCCTATCCAAAACCACCTGCCGCTCCGCAGGGTTTTAGCATGTTCATTACTCGAAAGGCGTGGGTAGTGAGGTGATCTAAAGGATGTTCAGCGCCCTCGTGACCCTTACATGTAAACAGGGCAACACTGTAATGAGGGATGACGCTTCGTCTAAGATCTGGGTCTAACAGAGAGCCAGTCAGTGTCACTTTGCTATAGCATTTAGCCTTATTGTATAGCAAGAAGATTTCTGAAGGTTAGTCATTTATAAGCCGTGTATAGCTGGTATAGTACCTATTGTATAGTAGGGTATGACAGGTTAAATGGCAAGGGGTATGTCAGGGTATAGGGGTAGGGGGTATGGCAGGGTATATAGCAAGGTATATGGCAGGGTATATAGTAGGGTATATAACAGGGTATATGGCAAGGGGGGGATATGGCAGGGGATATGGCAGGGTATATAGGAGGATATATACTAGGGTATATGACAGGGTATATGACAGGGTATATGTCAGTAACATGACCCGAGTCCTAACCCCTTCCTACAGGTAGCCTGGATCCACTTCGAGAACTCGGCCATCCTAACTGTGTCTAACCACGTGATCACCCGCAACGAGCGGATCACCGTGAGCCGGGACAAGCACCAGAAGACGTACTACCTGCACATTAACGATGTACGTGAGACGGACACGGGCAAGTACATGTGTCAGATCAACACTGCCTCCGCCATGACCATCGCTGGCTTCCTCACCGTCGTTGGTGAGTCACACTCGCGTTATTTAGGGCGGGCGGGCGCCTGGGGGACCTGGGGGTTGGGGGCGCCTGGGGGTTTGGGGGGGTTGTTGAGTCCCCAACCTCCACGTTGGTAACGCTGTTAAGGCTTTGGGGGGAGGGAGGAGGATATGGCAAGTCTTGGTAACACTGTGAGGATTGGAGAACACAATAGGTTTGGTTATGTTGTTGACAGAGAGGAATTTGAGGGTTTGTATATCACTTCAAAATTTAGGCAAAATATACCTGTTGATATATGTGGATATAATGGAGACTGGACAGATAGATAGATAGATAGTTAGATAGATAGATAGATAGATAGCAAGATATAGCTATAAGTGTTGACCTCACCTAACCCTGGGTGACGCCCTGGTGCCTCAGTACCGCCGGACATCGTGGACCAGGAGAGCTCGGGCGATGTGATAGCACAGGAGGGGAATGACATCAAGTTGCGGTGCCGCGCCAAGGGCTCGCCCAAGCCCACCGTCACGTGGAAGAGGGAGGACGGCCAGCCCATCACCGTCAACAAGTCCACCTCAGGTCAGTTCAGGAGGTCCAACGAAGGTAGGTCATGGAGGGTCAAGATAGAGGTTCTCTTCTTCTTTTTCCTCCCTTTTTTTTTCCTTTTTTTCGATGTAGTATGATCTAGATTGTGTGTTATGGCCGGTGGAATAGGGTCGACGACCTGGTGGGGGAAGAGGAGGAGGCCAAAGCCCTTGAGAAAACTGCAGCCAAGGGGTTCTGCCACGCCTTCGTCAGGCAGAGGTCATCGAGAGATAACACCTTCGTCAGGTGAGACACGCGGTCGTACAGCTCAAGGGTTATTAGGTTCAGGTCATCAAATCTTTGGGTCGTAGACGGCCTTGTTTGTTCAATGGTAGTACCGGTGTGTTCGTACCGGCGTGTTCAAGGGTCGTACCGGCGTGTTCAAGGGTCGTACCGGCATGTACAAGGGTCGTTCTGGCGTGTTCAAGGGTCGTACCGTCGCGTTCAAGTACCATACCGTCATGGTCATGAGGTTGAGTGTATATGATGATAAAACTAAGATTGATAACAACAATAATGATAAGGGAATGACTGACGATGCATCATGAGCAACGCAGCAACAGCAACACAAGACCACCACAGTTGGAGACTATTATTTCTGGCCTGTTTACCCAACCCGCCTCACTCTGGTGGGGTAAACCACACTCAGGCCTCCAGCTATACTCCTCCACCATCACCAACCATCACTACCACTATCCTCACCATTATAAGAAAGGGTAACACTTCCATCTTCACTACCACTATCATCACGAGCCAACCACCATCCTATGAAGACAATGGCACTAAAGACAATAGACACATCCACACCCATCTCTCCCACCACCAGGTCAATCCAACCCAACCCCCAACCCTCTACCCCCATCACCAACACAACAAACAGACGGGAGGACCAACGCGTCCCTCCCTCTGGTATATTAACCCTCCAGGTCCCGAGCCAGGGAGCGTCTCCTTCCTCACACCCACTAAGAAACCTGTACCGACTATTTACCACATGTAAATTACGCTCCTAACTTGAGAACTCATAAGACGTGTAGCCTTCCCTCCTTCTCGCCAGGATTTCATTACTGGCGCTGATTTCCGCGAATAAATGTGGATATTAAATTTTCTTATGAAGTTTGACATGGTTCTTTTCTTGCAAGTTGGTAGGGCCTCTGTGTGTGTGTGTGTGTGTGTGTGTGTGTGTGTGCTGAAAGAGGAATGGAGATGGGAAATCCGTGGTCTAGGGGGAAGGTATATACGTAAGTATATGTAGATAAATGGGGTTGGGGGTTCACGGAAATTAGGCGAGTGTGTGGTAAATGAGATGTATGCAGAGAAGAAGTTGTTGTTGATGGCGAGTGCTGTGAGAGAGGGAGGGCAAGTGGAACGTCTGATGGTTTTCTTAGCGGAAGTAAGAGTGAACGTTGGTGATGAGCTTAGGGCAAGTGGAAGTGACATCTCTTGACAAAATGGTGACAGAGTAAAGTAATCCTGTACGCAGGAGAGACTGAAGAATGGCATAGAGTAAAAGTGAACGAAATCATGGGAATGAAAAATGAAGTGGAAAGTATTTAGGAAAGTAGCACTAAAGTGTGTGGGTGATGTGTGTGTGTGTGTGTGTGTGTGTGTGTGTGTGTGTGTGTGTGTGTGGCATGGGGAAGTTGGGATGTGACATATGTGATTGAGTATTGAGTGATAGGATGACTAGATCAGAATCACTAGTGAGGCAGAGTAAGATGAATGAACAGCATCTCCAGAAAGGGTGTGAAAATGATTAAGAACACGAGAGAATGTGTGTGTGTGTGTGTGTGTGTGTGTGTGTGTGTGTGTGTGTGTGTGTGTGTGTGTGTGTGTGCAAACGTACACAGCAACGAGTGGACATAAGTGGGCAAGAAACAGAAAATACGAGTTGATTTTTGTCTGTCTGTATATCTATCTGTCAGTCTATATATCTATCTCATTACCAATTTATCCGTTTATCTATCCATACATTAATCTACCTACCTATGGAAATGGCTCACCTAACCATAAGATGGACTGGACATGGAAGACAATGACGTGTGTAACATAAGCTTTCCAGCTGGAACCTGAAACACACCTTAGACACACCACATGCCAGCAACACATGCCAACAACACATGTCAACAACACATGCCAGCAACACATGCCAACACCACATGCCACGCAACACATGCCACGCAACACATGTCACGCAACACATGCCAACAACACATGTCAAGCAACACATGCCAACAACACCTGCCAACAACACATGCCACGCAACACAAGCCACACAAGGACTCTGTCATACGTCATCCCTAACGAGAATCAAAACAACGTTCAAAAATCAAACCCAAAGACATATTACGTGAAGACATTCCAGTACAATTCCCAACACAGTTTACACCCAAACCTCAGCAATGTCTTCAAACACACTTCATTGAAAATTTAAATAGTTATTTCTAGAATTTATCTGAATATGAATCTTTAACAAGGACTTCAACACATGTATCATACAAGAATTCATACAGGTGTCAGAGGAAGGTTCATAGTGGTTGCCAGGGCCGGAATTCGAACCCTGATCATACCTTTCTGACGTTCGACCCCAGTAAGGAAGCCTCAGGTGATATTCTGAAGTAGTTTGAAGACCCCTTGTGGTGGGAAGTCTTGAGGTATGTGGCCATACACGACCCAGGTAAACACTGGCGTAACTTGACCAAGAGTAACAGACTCACGTGGGTGAGAAACCAAGTGTAGGAAACTCCTTGAGTAAAAGAGACTGTCTTTGTCTGTTGGTCTGTCTCCTCTTCCTTCAGTCTTCTTTCCGTTATCTGATGGTCTTCTGCTTCCTCTTCTTTCCTACCATTCGCGTGCGGTAGAGACCTTAGGTAAGAGACCATGAGTGAGGCACTCTATGGGAAAGGGGGCATAGGTAAGAGGCCATGAGCAAGGCGCTCCCAGCTCAGGGCCTTGCGACAGACCTGGATTTAATATACAACACAACACAATCATATTGCAACCGTCACAACAATTCCGAGAACACTCATTATGTACTCTGGCAGGTTATTGTATATATTGCAACTTACCCCCACTGCTCCTGGGCATGGGTAAAAACAGCTCTCTCTCTCTCTCTCTCTCTCTCTCTCTCTCTCTCTCTCTCTCTCTCTCTCTCTCTCTCTCTCTCTCTCTCTCTCTCTCTCTCTCTCTCTCTCCACACACACACACAAAGATCAATGGCACAAAAGCACCTCCTCCTTCTCTTCTACCTGTACAGGTCAACAGCATTTACGTACCCACACCCACCCACCTCACACACCCACACCCACTAACCCACACCACCACACACCCACACATCTACATCCACACACCCACACCACCACCACCACCACACCCACTACAGCAGCTGGTGACCCCATGCCCCAGCCCCTAGTGCGAACACCATACATACATACTTCGTAACTAGTGCAACGAGTGCCAGCCCTGTTGCCACTGTCACTGCCAGTCCCAGACTGCCCAGTCTGACTGCAGTGCCTCACAATAAACACTGTTCCATTAGGGTCACCATGGCAAGGATGGACGACCCTCTGGTCACCATGGCAAGGATGGACGATCCTTATTCACCATGGCAAAAATGAGCATCTCATAGTCACGGTGAAGTGAAACACGATAAGTTCCTCAAGTGCACTTTCGTGTAATGATCACATCATCAGGGAGATGGAAGAGAGAAATATAACAGTCAGTTGGTATACATACATACATACATACATACATGCATACATACATATATACATACATACATACATACATACATACGTAACAACCTCCTCCACACCACAACCCACAGCCTGAGGTTCAGCCCTCTCCTCACAACCCCAGCTCGTAGCTTGGAGCCCCAACTTTAGCCATCTCCTGAGGCAAGTTGTCGATATGTGAGGGGCAGCATTACCCCAGCTGGTGCAAACTTGAGGCTGCCCGAGAGTTATGGGCCAACGCCACTCAAAATGTTGGTCCAGGGGACCCAGTCTCCTGCGCTGGGGTCTACCCAAGACGAGCTCTGGTGTAGGAAATGCTACCCTTAGACATTGGTGACTCTCTCTCTCTCTCTCTCTCTCTCTCTCTCTCTCTCTCTCTCTCTCTCTGCCACAGGCAGAACAACAGTGGTACCGAGCCATCACACCCTTAGCCACGGCTCAGACGCCTGCCCTCCACGTCTCTCTCCTCCTCACTCTCTTCTCTCTGCCTCCATCTCTTCTTGTTCTTTTCCTCTGCCAACGTCTCCCCCTCTTTATGTGTTCTCCCCGCCGCGTCTCCCCACTTCCGTCTCTCCCCTTTGCCCATCGAACTCTCTCTCTCTCTCTCTCTCTCTCTCTCTCTCTCTCTCTCTCTCTCTCTCTCTCTCTCTCTCTCTCTCTCTCTCTCTCTCTCTCTCTCTCTCTCTCTCCCCCGGCTCCCTTCACACAAGATGGGGAGGTAGAAGGGGGGGCTCTTAAGAAAGCGACAAACGTCTCCTTGCTCTCATTAAGATTCATTTTGGGAAAATAAGAAAAAAGGATTTCGTATCTTATGGGAAAAGTTCCAGATGAACATTCCGGATAAAATCTTGAAAAATGACTGAGATCCTTTCTTTTTTTTTTTTTACCTATTTCTGTTGAGGCTTTGCTAACTTGTTGGCAGTAATTTGTCTCTCGTCTGGAGTCGTCCACTGCAGCCATCATGCTGCTGCTGCTGCTGCAGTATAAAAACAGTTGATTGCCTCCTGACTGATGAATCAGCTGCCCAGCCAACACTCCACGGTACACAAAGTCGCAGCCTCAGTTGTTACGAGGAAAAGCTGCTTTTGCTGCTTAGGGAAGCTACAGTTGCCACCAGGGAAGCTAGAGGCGACACCAGGGAAGCTACAGTTGCCACCAGGGAAGCTACAGTTGTCACCATGGAAGCTAGAGGTACCACCAGGGAAGCGAGTTGTCACCAAGGAAGCTACAGTTACCACCAGGGAAGCCAGAGTTGTCACCTGGAAGCTAAAGCTACCACCAGGGAAGCTAGAGTTGCCACCATGGAAGCTACAGTTACCACCAGGGAAGCTAGAGTTGTCACCATGGAAGCTACAACTACCACCAGGGAAGTTACAGTTACCACCAGGGAAGCTAGAGTTGCCACCAGGAAAGCTACAGTTACTACTATGGAAGCTACAGTAGCTTTCTCAGGAGGAAGTCCTGGACTTGAGACGTCCGTTGTTCTAAAAGCTTACTGACGTTACTCCTTAGTTACCCGTGTGTGGGTGTCCTCGCTCCCCGGCCTCACCTCTACATCTCTGGCTCCTCGCTCCACACTGGAGGGACCCCGGTGGTCTGCTGGTCCTCTGTATTCCTTGTATGGGACGTCAGTGGGAACCTTGCCTCCCCATCTCACACATGGGCTACTTCTCCTTACTTTTCCCTTCTTCCCTCCCAGTAACCCTTCAAAAAATCTCCTTATCCCTTCCCTCCTCAGCCAGCCATCGTCCTCCAAGCCTTCAACGCCAAACGACCTCACGGTCGCCTCCAACATCATTGTGACGTGAAGTTTTGACTCAGTACGTTCATATCTTCGTCAAGGCGAGTGTGTGTGTGTGTGTGTGTGTGTGTGTGTGTGTGTGTGTGTGTGTGTGTGTGTGTGTGTGTGTGTGTGTCCAAATTAGAGAGAGAGAGAGAGAGAGAGAGAGAGAGAGAGAGAGAGAGAGAGAGAGAGAGAGAAAGAGAGAGAGAGAGAGAGAGAGAGTCTAGCCTACCTGGTGGCATGAAGTACCATCTCTGCTTACAGGATTCGTCCCATCTCCTTCACCTCAGCCCTCTACTCAGCCACCTCCTCCCTACCCAGCCACCTCAGCCAATGAGGAGAGCATCTTGAGAGCGTCCTCCCCCCGACCCTCACATATATATAGCGATATCCAAGATGGATCCTCCTGGCCAGGGCCTCAAGGAACCGGGAGTGAGCATTTGCAATATTGCCTATCACCCTCCACAAAAGGGGCGTTCATTCCCTCGCTCGCGCTTCAAAATCCCAGCGTCCCCGGGACTCGGGATATCCCACCGTTGCTCACAATAGGCAGCCATCTCTCTCAATCCATTGCTGTACAAGGCCTGAATTTCCACAAGACTTTATCTTGCTCGTAGAGGGGAATAAAACTCACTTGGCTGTATTGTGCTCTAATCTCTACCAGATACCCCTCGCGCTGTTGAGCCAGGGGGATGGTGAAGGTGGTGGTGATGATGATGATGATGATGATGATGATGATGAGGATGATGATGAGGATGATGGAGGATGATGACACAGCTTCTGGTGCCAGAACGCACTGTTCACGGCGAAAGTTAACGCGCTAACAGACTATATTTGCAAGGAAAACATGATATAAAGATTTTACCTGATGGTCCACTGTGGCCTTCGTCCGTCCTGACACTATAGTGGCCCATTGTGGCCGTCGTCCGCCTTGATACTATAGTGGCCCATTGTGGCCTTCGTCCGTCCTCACACTGTAGTGGCCCACTGTGGTCTCCGTCCCGTCCTCACACTGTAGTGGCCCACTGTGGTCTCCGTCCCGTCCTCACACTGTAGTGGCCCACTGTGGTCTCCGTCCCGTCTTCACACTGTAGTGGCCCACTGTGGCCTCCATCCCGTCCTCACACTGTAGTGGCCCACTGTGGTCTCCGACCCGTCCTCACACTAGTGGCCCACTGTGGTCTCCGTCCCGTCCTGACACTGTAGTGGCCCACTGTGGTCTCCGTCCCGTCCTGACACTGTAGTGGTCCACTGTGGTCTCCGTCCCGTCCTCACACTGTAGTGGCCAACTGTGGTCTCCGTCCCGTCCTCACACTGTAGTGGCCCACTGTGGTCTCCGTCCCGTCCTCACACTGTAGTGGCTCACTGTGGTCCCCGTCCCGTTCTGACACTGTAGTGGCCCACTGTGGTCTCCGTCCCGTCCTCACACTGTAGTGGCCCACTGTGGTCTCCGACCCGTCCTCACACTGTAGTGGCCCATTGTGGCCTTCGTCCGTCCTCACACTGTAGTGGCCCACTGTGGCCTCCGTCCCGTCCTCACACTGTAGTGGTCCACTGTGGTCTCCGTCCCGTCCTCACACTGTAGTGGCCCACTGTGGCCTCCGTCCGTTCACGCACTGACTTGAATTTGTAATAAATTTACGGGAGCATTAGAGAGGATATTGATCAGGCGTTTCAAGCGGGCCGAGCAAGGCGGTGGGGGGGCACTGCGGGCCATTATACCTTTTATTGGCAGTGATTTGAGGGGGCCATTCTCGCCCCGCGCAGGGGTCCCACTCCAACTCCATCATGCATTTCTTTACAGGGAAACTTCGACTTAATAGAGCTTTTCTCTGGTTCTTTGGCCACTCGACTGGACATTACCACCCAAAAACAGACGTATATATATTGCTGCTCTGAATCTTCTCGATGTTTTTACTTTGAAAACAGCGTAGTTAAAGGCTTCTAAATCTGTTTTATTGGGTGAGATTTAGCTTTTGAACACATGGTGCTTCGAAGAGCTTAATGGCTGGTGTGTGTGTTTATATATATATATATATATATATATATATATATATATATATATATATATATATATATATATATATATATATATATATATATTGGAATACTATGTATATTCTTCATTCCGTATCACATCAATATAGATTTAGCTTTAATTTGTGTCATACAATTAAGAGCATGACGGGTCATTTTCTCAGGTCATGATGATAGTTGACCTAGAATGACGTAGTCAATTACTGCTCTGACTTGGGGAGACATTCTACCCTGCTCTGATTGGGGGGGGGACATTCTACCCTTCTCTTGCTGGACAGATTCTACCCTGCTCTAACTGGGGGAACATTCTACTTCACTATAATGGTACCATTCTACTCTGTCCTAGCTGGGAACATTATCATCTACTTTATCTGTCTACGTTTTACTCTACTTTAGCTGGAGGTGATCTACTTGGCTGTATCCGGGAAGATTCTAACATACTTTAGCTTGGGAGAAGACATTCTACCCCACCTTAGCTGGGGACAATCCTGCTGTAGCTACAGACATTCTACCCTACTGTAACTGGGGGTCTCTGTATCCTGCTGTAGCTGGGAGTATTCTACCCTGCTGTAACTAAAGACTCTGTACCCTATGGACGATCTCTCCTGCTGTAGCTCACTGCTGAAATGTTGTTGTTCTTCTGTAACCCATGTGGAAAGACTGGCCATCTAAACAAAGAAGCTTTTGATGGATTTTAGCTTTGACCTACGAGCAGGATCTTGATTACATTTACAGGTAAAAGCTTTTACTCGGGGGTTTTAGCTGTAGCCAAAATGTTTCAGCTTTAGCCAGACGATTTTAGCTTTTTCCAGATATATCTAGCCTGTACCTCAGGGCCGCAGCTTCTACCCTAAGATTTAGCTTCTCACACTGAATGGCTTTAGTTTTCAAGTGAGGTTTTTGTCTTTAAATAAGCCAGGTAGCTAAAGGTTTTAGCTTTTCCCTTATTTATATTTCAGCTGCACTTGTTTGTCATAGCTTAGGCCTGAAGCTTCTGCCAGGTGGTTCCAATGCTCTCTAGAGAATCACATCCTTCAACCACACTGACATAGCACCCTCTATACCCCCGTCGAACTGTTATCTAATGGCTCTTATATTTCCTGGACGCCTTTGTAATATCTTATAGGCGCGTTTAGCTTCTGTGGACGGATTTAGCATTATATTGCATCTTACATTGTCTTTAGGTTTGATAGGCTTTAGCTCTTGTGGAAGACTTTAGCTTCTAAAGACGATTTTGGTTTCTATAGATGCTATCCCATTCAAATTCTTAGCTTCAATAGCATTTGTATATCCATTCACTCACAATAGACTGTGCGTTTACTCACTTCTTTATAACTTAGGTTTTTAATAAAGGATTTTAGCTTTTGCCAGGGAATTCTGGCCAAATGGTTGCCAGTTATGTGTTCGCTCGAGTGCAGGATAGCAGTAACGGAAGGGGGCGTAGCGCCCCCTAACGGAAGCCCCTCCGTAAACTAGAGTAATAGACCAATAACAAAAGCCGATTAATAGATACGCAAATGTAATGGGTAACTATGCAATACCGCGCGAAATATTTGCGAACGCGGTAAAATGTGCATGTAAATATGTGTGTGATAAAGATTAGAAAAACTGCCATATACTCCGGCCCCTCTTTAACCTGTGGTATGAATATAATAGATTTAGTTTGGTTCGCTGTCCATAGATGGCTCTGTTATTAGTTTACTTTGCCCCCACAGTATCAGATGGTTGTTGGTACTTTGCTACTTTGCCCCTAGTAGATGGCTCTATAGCTGTAGGTACTATGGGACTTCTATAGACATATTTGTCTTTCCGTTCGTGCTCCTCAAACATCATGATGGCCACAATGTTGTTGTCCTCGTCACCCTCAATGGATGTCTCTGTTTTCGTCCCTACTTTCAACTATTGAGTAAACATCTCACTCGCATTTGGTTCTTCTTACCCTCAACAGATGGCTCTGTCCTCGCTACTGCTGTAGACTCTCAGCAGATATTTTTCCCTTCGTCGT
Organism: Panulirus ornatus; assembly: GCF_036320965.1. NCBI lineage: Eukaryota > Metazoa > Arthropoda > Malacostraca > Decapoda > Palinuridae > Panulirus > Panulirus ornatus. The sequence continues at coordinate 61,167,505 of NC_092242.1, forward strand.
TTAGTTTCCATCCTCTCTCACCAGATGGCTCTCTGTGGTAGTTAGTTCTGGACTCCCTCAGTAGATGTTCCGAGCCCAGTGTTCGTTTTATTCGCACTCAGTATTATACGGCTCTCTACCGTCGTTAGTACTGCCTGCTGTCCATAGATGGCTCCCTTCCCCCACTCCTTTCCCTCCCTCACACAGTCGCTATAGCAAAAAGAAATTCCTTTGACTGGTGCCAGTTGTACGTAGGGGTTGGAAGGCACAGTATTGCTGCCCTCAATTCACACATGGTTCAGGAGATTCTCTCCAGCCCCAGCCGGTGACCTGTGACCTGACCTCGCTGTGGAAAGAGGTGTTGGAAGAGCCCCAGTTAAGCATGTCTTCAACGTGTTAAGTACACATTGCGTTCTCTTCACCGTGATGTAAGATCAGGTTGTGGTAATGTGTAATTTTTTTTTGTCTTCGTCGCTTTTTATGGTATGTCTTCATGAGTTCCCTCACACTGCCTCACACTGCCTCACACCTCAGCTTTACCTCACTTTACACCATGAGCTTACACTGATGTTTACCATATCCGCATTGCATTGCCCACCATAGTCACTGTTCTACCCACCATACTGACCACCATAGTCACTATTCTACCCACCATACTGCCCACCATAGTCACTATTCTACCCACCATACTGCCCACCATAGTCACTATTCTGCCCACCATGACACCACACCATGACAGGTTCTCCCCATGGTTCAGGGCTGCCCATTGATAGGTTAGGCTGTCCCTAACACCCTTATAAGGGTCAGGGACATCCCTGACGTCCCTAGATTCAAGGACTTAGGGCTTGCATGTACCTCCAGACACAGTTACCAGACCGGCAAAAATGGGTTTGACAAAGAACAAGAATTGTGGTGCGTATGGTAACACTGACTCCGTATACAAACTGTCCCCAAAAGAGATTTTACCCCCCCCCCCCCTTTTTAACGACATCACGCGACCTGATAGTATCTTAATGACACCAACAGAAGCTCCATTACCTGCCATTACTTAATGCTTAATGATCAAGGAAGAGGTCTTTCCGAACCATGGGATAATTAGCGGGAAAATGAGCCTTATGTAAGGGGATGATAGAAAGGAAAATCACCCAAGCTTGCTTGTTACACAGAATTACAAGGGCATGGTGGAAATAATGGTATGTGTCTCCACGACCAACTCCTAGAGACGTTACATAGGTGAGTGAGGGAAGAACTAGAATGTGATGAATAAATAGAAAGTAAAAGGGACATTTAGGGTTGAAAACAAGAGTTACTTAATAAACGGTAAGACTTTTACTTGATGAGGTAGTATCTGGAATAATATATATATATATATATATATATATATATATATATATATATATATATATATATATATATATATATATATATATATATATACTGTGTTTCCATATCTCTGTGGCGCAAGGGTTTTCCCCTAATGGTTCAGGAAACAAAGAGTCTTTTCGTTCCATGAACACATTACTCAGCGGTCATGTCCGGATATTGGTGATAACCTTTACATTACAACCAGCAGATGGTCTAGGTACAGTGCAAACGGCTAAACGATTACAAACTCGTAAATCGCAAACAGGTTAGACAGAAGTATGAGTATTGGGGAGGTGTGGATTGGCTGAATGTATGAGGATTAGAGAGATATAAATTGATTAGGAGTATAGACGTTGATGGGTGGGGTGTATGGGTGCTGGTAGACGTTGATGGGTGGGGTGTATGTGTGCTGGTAGACGTTGATGGGTGGGGTGTATGTGTGCTGGTAGACGTTGATGGGTGGGGTGTATGTGTGCTGGTAGACGTTGATGGGTGGGGTGTATGTGTGCTGGTAGACGTTGATGGGTGGGGTGTATGGGTGCTGGTAGACGTTGATGGGTGGGGTGTATGTGTGCTGGTAGACGTTGATGGGTAGGGTGTATGTGTGCTGGTAGACGTTGATGGGTGGGGTGTATGTGTGCTGGTAGACGTTGATGGGTGGGGTGTATGTGTGCTGGTAGACGTTGATGGGTAGGGTGTATGTGTGCTGGTAGACGTTGATGGGTGGGGTGTATGTGTGCTGGTAGACGTTGATGGGTGGGGTGTATGTGTGCTGGTAGACGTTGATGGGTAGGGTGTATGTGTGCTGGTAGACGTTGATGGGTGGGGTGTATGTGTGCTGGTAGACGTTGATGGGTGGGGTGTATGTGTGCTGGTAGACGTTGATGGGTGGGGTGTATGTGTGCTGGTAGACGTTGATGGGTGGGGTGTATGTGTGCTGGTAGACGTTGATGGGTGGGGTGTATGTGTGCTGGTAGACGTTGATGGGTGGGGTGTATGTGTGCTGGTAGACGTTGATGGGTGGGGTGTATGTGTGCTGGTAGACGTTGATGGGTGGGGTGTATGTGTGCTGGTAGACGTTGATGGGTGGGGTGTATGTGTGCTGGTAGACGTTGATGGGTGGGGTGTATGTGTGCTGGTAGACGTTGATGGGTGGGGTGTATGTGTGCTGGTAGACGTTGATGGGTGGGGTGTATGTGTGCTGGTAGACGTTGATGGGTGGGGTGTATGTGTGCTGGTAGACGTTGATGGGTGGGGTGTATGTGTGCTGGTAGACGTTGATGGGTGGGGTGTATGTGTGCTGGTAGACGTTGATGGGTGGGGTGTATGTGTGCTGGTAGACGTTGATGGGTGGGGTGTATGTGTGCTGGTAGGCGTTGATTGGTGGGGTGTATGTGTGCTGGTAGGCGTTGATGGGTGGAAAGTAATGATTCGAAATAGGATATCGCAGTCAAAACAAAGTTCTCGAGAAGAACTAGCTCTTATTTGATGCTATCGTAGATGGAAAGTGATACCTATGACCTACTTGTTGTGTACGGGGAGGGAGGTTTACGCTCGTGGGGCCACATCACATTTCCTACTGTCAGACAACTTATGAAACTTATGTGTGCTGTCCACATTCACCACATCCTCATTCAGAGTACTCCATTCATTGATCAAACTAATACCACAGAAAGCACTCCTCCACATCCTTTACCAAGTTTCCTGCTTAAGATCACGTTACATCCTTTGGTATTCCTACCCCTACATCCTCTGTACAATGTGGTTTACAAACTTGAAGGCTGTGATGAGATCCCCCGGCATCTACTCTCTTCTATAGTATGCAAATTCAAGGCTTCATGCCTTTCACTGCAGCTAAGCTTTCAAAAGTCTGTTGCTACATTAAGTCACCAGTTAATTAACAGATTAAGTGAAGAAGCATTTCTCTTTTCGTCTGAGATTGCCTGCTTGTGCAACTCTTACTTATGATGATAATTCTTCTAATTGGTTATCGAGTACATTTCTGTTATTAGATTATGTTTACATCTATATTCTAACTCTTATGCCCCATAGCCTTGAACCCTGGGATAATTCCTTCCATTACTCTTACAAACATAGAAACATAATTGTCTTCCTTCACGACCAGAAACATCTTTACGCCAAACCAGATTATTACAGCAGACTCAAACGTGCCATCACAATAGAGGCCAAGACTCAATCACATACGTATAAAAAAACATACAAACCATCATCTCTTTCCGGCCACCCATCTACCATCTACCATCTACCATCTAACCACAACCTCCCCTCCACAAACACCCTGTGGTGTATTACTGGCGGTCATCATGACCCGGAGCTTAAGGTTAACAGATCTGAAAATAATGGTCGTTTGTGAGGATGGTCCTCTAATTTGTAGCGCAGTGAGCGAACAGCCGACCCGGATGATGATGGATGACCAGCTCCCACACGACATACACTTCTCAACAGCCTACACTTCTTCCTTCACTTCCATCGTTTTTGCATTACTTCTTTCATCATATTTCACTTTGTTTGTCATACTGTGGTGTTTCTGTATATTCATATTTTGCTACTTTAATTATCTTGTGTTATCTATTACGTTAAAGTGTCTCTATTACTGCAGAGTATATATATATATATACTTTTTGCCTCGTCTGCTGACATAGTCATATTGTATGATTATCTCTAAGGTTTGGTGCCCTGAAAGTCGACGTCAGGAACAAACGAACGATGGCTTTATTTGCACACAGCCACTCACGTAGCTGTCATGAATACTTGATCCGGAACCAGAGCCCACCACCCACAGTCAAGTCCCACACACTAGTCCGTATTTCATATTTACCTCTTCATTTACCTGGAGGTTCAGCCTAGTTAGAGCACGTCGCCCTTAAAGTGCCACATGGATTCCATTCATACTTATCCAGTTGAAGCCTCTCACCCTCCTGAATCTTCGGGCTCCCATACCCCAAAGCATGCTTCACTGCATCTTTCCATCCCTACCTTCATTCTCTCTCTTGCTCCACTTGAAACTTCATTCGCGTCCTTCTGACCAAATGTAAAGTGAATACGAAGGTCACATCGTCAAAGAGAAGGAACACTTAGTAAACACAGGACTACGAGAGGGTCAAGTCTGCAACACTCTATGGAACACATGACTCACAGTGTTGGTCACTTCGTGCAGTGTGATCCTGGCTACACAGAACAACACCACCGCCAGATGGATAACAGCCATAGTGCCAGTTTGGAATACGAGCGGTGCGTGGGAAAAAAGAAAAAAGAGCATAAGAAACTAATGAGTCTCCAGGCCGGGTGCCGGGTAAGCAGGAAGGGGGGGAGGCAACAGCATCTGTTGAGTACCGGGGAAAATAAATACCTCCCCCCGACGTTTGAAATATAAATTACGTCATTTCCAAATCAACGCCATAACAATGGGGGGGCGTAAGGGTAGGGGGGGAAATAACGGCACCGTTGTAACAAATGACTGACCCAAAAGACGGCAATTTTCCCCCACCTCCACCACCGCCTCCTCCTCCACCGCCTCGTCCTCCTCCTCCTCGTCCTCCTCCTCCTCGTCCTCGTCCTCCTCGTCCTCCTTAATGTTGCCAGATGAGTGGCGCCCAGCCTAATTTCCTAACTTCGTTCTCCTTCGCAAGGAACCGAGAGGATGCGGGTGCATGATATGTGGTTGATGTGCTGCTCTCTCTCTCTCCACCCCCATGGCCGCGTCGTCATGGGTGAGGTTTATAGAAATGTTGATGGAGTGTCTGGGTGTGTGTGTGTGTGTGTGTGTGTGTGTGTGTGTGTGTGGTGCAGCCCCAGGGGACCTCTGTATGGCCGGCGACAAGGGAGCATAAATTGTCCAGCAAGGAGGAAGGGGGAAAGGAATATGCCTCTCTCTCTCTCTCTCTCTCTCTCTCTCTCTCTCTCTCTCTCTCTCTCTCTCTCTCTCTCTCTCTCTCTCTCTCTCTCTCTCTCTCTCTCTCTCTCTCTTTCTCTCTCTCTCTCACACACACAAGAGCGTAGTTCTCACTCTGATATACCGTTGCTCTTTGCTTGGCTTCGCATCGTAGTACCCCTGGTTTCCGTGTGGAAACTTGAAGGGCCAACGAAACGTACGTAAAGTATATATACACAATAAACGATGGATAAAACCACGTCGCCAGTTCATGTGTGTATTCGTTATATCGGTTCTTCATATGCGTGTTCGTTTAATCGGGGTATCGCTGCGAAGACGCAAGGCCCAGTCGTAGTAAAGAGGTTAGCTTGTCCTGGACATTCCCGCCCCAAATTTACGATCGGAGAATAAATCTCAAACTTGCCCCTTTTTTTTGTATGTATCAAATGGTCACTGTTAAGGAATGACGTAATATATCTTTCAGGTTAGATGTGAACCTTTTTTTTTCAGTGGCTGTTACAGGCAATCGACTGCTGAAACTCAGAGAGATAACTGAAGCATCGCACCATCACTGAAGAAAGTTATTTACAATCCCACCATCACTGAGAAAAGTTATTTACAATCGCACCATCACTGAACAAAGTAATTTACAATCAGACCATCACTGAACAAAGTTATTTACAATCAGACCATCACTGAACAAAGTTATTTACAATCAGCACCATCACTGAACAAAGTTATTTACAATCACACCATCACTGAAGAAAGTTATTTACAATCCCACCATCACTGAACAAAGTTATTTACAAATGTTAACTGTTGATCGTAGGAGAACGTCATGTGTTTCATGAAATAAATGAAAAAAGTTAATTTACACGATTCTTTTTCTTTTTTTTTAAAGTGACTTTACAAAGAAATAGATTAATATATACAAATATGAGAAGGACTGTATAAGTTAGATAGGTCAAACACATTCAAAGTAGCCCTTAATGCAAGTTTACAGTTGAATACAGTTACCTATTGAAGCAATGTTAAATTTCTAAAGAAACCTTTCGAAAATTAGACCTTAGATATTAGCCAATAGTTTGGCATGGAAGAAATGTTATGTACGAGAAAAAGTTTGATGGTAAGAACCGATGGCCATTTCTGCATTCCAAGATAAAGTAAACGTTGAAACATTACAAACGTTTCCCGTCAAACGTTTCGTTTGCTGACAGTAATGCAAACACTATCATTATGTTATCATCGTTATCAGTATTATCATTATTATCATTACTACGACACCACTCACTTTCTGTCTCTCTCTACGTTCCCACTCTCCCTCACTCTCACTACATCTCTCTCTCCCTCACTCTCACTACATCTCTCTCTCCCTCACTCTCACTACATCTCTCTCTCCCTCACTCTCACTACATCTCTCTCTCCCTCACTCTCACTACATCTCTCTCTCCCTCACTCTCACTACATCTCTCTCTCCCTCACTCTCACTACATCTCTCTCTCCCTGACTCTCACTACATCTCTCTCTCCCTCACTCTCACTACATCTCTCTCTCCCTCACTCTCACTACATTTCTCTCTCCCTCACTCTCACTACATCTCTCTCTCCCTCACTCTCACTACATCTCTCTCTCCCTCACTCTCACTACATCTCTCTCTCCCTCACTCTCCCACAGTACTGGAATATCAAGGAGAGGTGCTGCGTCTAAGCAAGGTGAGCCGGATGGACATGGGGGCCTACCTGTGCATCGCCTCTAACGGCTACCCGCCCACCGTCAGCAAAAGGATTCTCGTCAGTGTCGACTGTGAGTGTTACCACTATCTTTCCCCCTTAAGTAACAGTTCCTTCATTGGTCATACACTAGTCAATCTATAATTCAAGTCGTCAGCAACAGTGGCGATAATCCTATCCATAACAACGGTTCGTGACACATACAGACGTTGAAGCTTCACCCCATGAGGGGATTAGAGTGCTATCTTGTCAACTTTTCATATCTGTAGATAATTTCATAATTAATCAGTCTATCACCTTATTAGTTATTCATTAGCAAGCTATTTACTGATCACCACAATTCTCTCCCCTATATGTCAACTAACCTCCCACCTCTCCCTACCACTTTTCCCTCCCACTGTGGGGCGCTGTGCCGCGCTCGCTCACCCACCGCACCCTGGGGTGCTGTGCCACACGGTGGGGGGATGCCACAGTCCCGCCCATGCTGTGGATCCCACACCAGCTGATCGGTTCAGCCCGGGGCAAGACCGTGGTACTCGAGTGTTTTACAGAGGCGCATCCCACCTCACTGAACTACTGGACCAGGGGAGACGGCAACATGATCTACGACTCTGGTACGTCGTCCTAAAGGGAGCAAAGGGTAAAGGGGAGAGGTTAAGGGTGTAAGGGAGGAGTAGCAGCACAAAGGGTAAAGGGGGAGACGTTAAGGGTGTAAGGGAGGAGTAGCAGCACAAAGGGTAAAGGGGGAGACGTTAAGGGTGTAGGTGAGGATTAGCAGCACAAAGGGTAAAGGGGGAGACGTTAAGGGTGTAGGTGAGGATTAGCAGCACAAAGGGTAAAGGGGAGAGGTTAAGGGTGTAAGGGAGGAGTAGCAGCACAAAGGGTAAAGGGGAGAGGTTAAGGGTGTAAGGGAGGAGTAGCAGCATAAAGGGTAAAGGGGGAGACGTTAAGGGTGTAGGTGAGGAGTAGCAGCACAAAGGGAAGGAGAGAGATGCCAGGGGTTTGTGCAGCAGACGTGAACTTTTTTTTCTCCAGCTTATACTAAGACGTTTATTGTGAATTTTCTTTTTTTTTTCCCGAGATGTATATATCATATAGGTAGTTTATTTTTCGAGACGTTTGCCTATTTTTGATATGTTTAGCAATCGTCTTAAGTCTTATATTCCTTCAGTTGTCTCTCTAGCCTCGCCAGACAGGCTTCAATAGATCATGGGAAGGTGCAAATAGACAGAGGACTAAGGGGAGAGAGAGAGAGAGAGAGAGAGAGAGAGTTATGAATGATACATAAGTTATGACGACCCATTTTCCCCACTCTGTCTTTACTGTTCTGACCCACTGTTCTTCCTCCTCCTCCTGCGCCTCCTCCAGACAAGTACCACATCGAGAACCGGGTCGGGAACCCTGAGTACAAGATCCACATGCTCCTGACGGTGCGGTACCTCGATCAGGAAGACTTCGGAACTTACCGGTGCGTGGCCAAGAACCCTCGAGGCGAGACGGACGGAACTATCAAAATATACGGTAAGGTTTTCGACAGTTCATGTCATCTACAGTTTCAGTTATTCCCTCGTGAGGGCCCAGTGGTCTGTTAGCTGTCTGGATTCTTCAGTATGGACGGGCTGGTGAGGGAGGTGAATGAGAGGGGTCCATGGAGCGAGGGGCGGGCAAGTGTGGGGTTTACTGTAGTTCAAGATAAGGGTAAGGGATGGTAGGCACTTGGGAGGTGGATTAATTGCTGTTTGCAGATGACACAGTTCTGGTGTTATTACAGTATCGACGGTAAGATGTTCAATTGTAGTAGTATCTACAGTAAGCTGTTCGACAGTAGTGCTATCTACGATAAGATGTTCAATAACAGTACCATCCACGGTAAGATGTTCACCAGCACCGGTGAACAATGTAAATAATGCATGGATTTAAGCACTGAACTAAAGAACTGGGAGGTTCTGAGATGTTAGGAGCAAAAGAACAAGTATGAACAAGTATGAACAAAAGGGCAAGATAGTGTCTGATTTCTACGACTGAACATAATACTTAAGCAGTTGTGTCTGTGTCCTGAAAGTGTTTATGAGTTCAATTAGTTCGTCTGAAGCAGAATGTTCAACGGTTCTCTTGACCAAACGTTTGTTCAGGTGGGGTTGAACTGCTGGCTAGAACAAAATGGGCCATGAGTAAGCTCTTCTAGTTGTTCTGATGTGAGGGTGTTCAACACGAGTAGTGAACAAAAGTGAACAAAGATTTCTTGGATGAGAGGAAAGATTTGTGTGATGTGGCTATACTGTTCAGTATCCCTGACTACTACAAGTGTTCAGTCCATATAACTCATGTATTGTCAGATGTTCAGTAGATTGAACAATATTGCTGAGCTCTTGGCTCAATGTTGAGCCTGAACAGGGCTGAACACCTCTTAAGAGCTCAACCTTAACCTTGAACACTAACAGTGATCTTATTGAACACTAAGTGGAGCAGAGAGGCTGAACACACGAATGTAAGACTGGGAAACTGAACAAGATTGAACGTAAAATCCTGACTGAACAGTTGAATGGAACATTAATCCTGAAATGTCTAGCAGCATTACCCTTTGGGGTGTCTTGCCCTAAGGGTCTATCTTCTATAGGTCTTCCCTTAGGGTCTACTTACCCTAGTGTGTCTTGCCCTAGGCTCTACCTTCTAGAGGTCTTCTTACCCTGGGGTCTTGCCCTGAGGGTCTACCTTCTATAGATCTTACTCCAGGGTCTACCTACCTTGGAGTCTTTCCCTGAGGGTCTACCTTCTATAGGTCTTCCCTTAGCGACATGTGAGAGGGAAAACCTCTCTCTCTCTCTCTCTCTCTCTCTCTCTCTCTCTCTCTCTCTCTCTCTCTCTCTCTCTCTCTCTCTCTCTCTCTCCCTCTCATGCCTGCACCACCACCGCCACCTAACCCAGCCGTTTCCAACAGACTCCGGCCCCCCGCCGACCACGGTGCTGCCCCTCACCACGGAAGCCGAGGTCTTCGAGAAGATCATCAGTAAGCTCTGGGCTGTTTTCGTGCCTTAGACTCACTCACTTTCTCACTTTCTCTCTCTCTCTTTTTTCTCTCTCTCTCTTTCTGCCATGCCGAGCACCCGGCGCCCACACCCCGCACGTCGTTTTCTGTTGCTTGTGCTCTGCTTGTGTCTTTTGCTGTTGGCCTTGAGTGGTTTGATGTGATGTAATTTGTTTGTGTTTGTGTACTTTGATGGGGCTTCCTTTGCTTGTAGTAATGTTTATGTTATTCTTGTAGATTAACTTGTATTTTTGCTTGTGTCTCTTTATATATATATATATATATATATATATATATATATATATATATATATATATATATATATATATATATATATATATATATATATATATATTTATATATATATATATATATATATATATATATATATATATATATATATATATATAGATGTGTGACTGTGCTATCTTTTCAATACAGTTGTACCAGATGCAGATTTTAGTGCATGTATTTTTGTTTTCGTATTTTTTCAACCTTTTTTTTCCTAATATCTTTCAGTTCCATTTTCACTGGAAGTTCTCGGGTTTTCTATTTAGATCATTTTTTTTTGTTTCCATTCTTCCATTTTTGGGACAACACTTGTTTTACGAACATGTACAATGTTCCTTACTCTTGTTTTGGGGATAGCTTCTTAGAGTTAGTGCTCAGTCTTCATAATAGAATATATATATATATATATATATATATATATATATATATATATATATATATATATATATATATATATATATATATATATATATATATCGTCCAACTCTATCCTCTATTTTCTCCATACAGTTTACATGTGTACGCCAAACCGTATACGCCCTTTCAGTGTACACCTTGGCTTGTACGCCTCTCTCTCTCTCTCTCTCTCTCTCTCTCTCTCTCTCTCTCTCTCTCTCTCTCTCTCTCTCTCTCTCTCTCTCTCTCTCTCTCTCCATCATCCTTTCAACCGTTTTCTTCCTTCCTGTTGCTCTGGTTTCCTGATACTTTTATTCATTTAGTTTCCCCCCATTCATCAACATGTTATTTCTTATATATGATTTATCGACCTATCTTTATCATTTTGGTTATACCTACACTGGAGGGTAGGGCTTCAGGTCTAGCTTGGGGTGTACACCTATTTAACATTACTGAGGAAGCAATATTCAGTCAGTCAACTGACCTTTTCATTGATAAATTCTCTTTTTATTTTCCTCTTCTTAATTTTTGTATATTTTCTTTAATGACTTTGTGATAGAGAACATCATTTGAGTTCGTGGCCAGCTGTAGCCAAGGATTAGAGACATAAGGCATTATAGTACATGGCATTATAGGCTTGAAGTATTATAGGTGGAGTTATTTTGGGTTTCTTATGAAGCACTGTAGTATAAGAGGCTCAAAGATTACATTATCATAGTCTATAGCATTGTGGGATATTGGTGTCGTAGGCTTAAAGTAATATAGTTACATGATGCTGTAGACGCAAGGGCATTATTGTTCATGGCATTGTAGAATCATGGTGTTGTAGGTACATCATAGTCACATGATGTATTAGTCCCAAAGCATTATCATCACAGAGCCTCATGGTTCATTGTCGTAACTTCGTATCATAATCTCAAAGTATCATAGTCGTAATGTAACACAGGTCACATGGCAGAGTATCATCAGCTGGTTTTATAGCTTAAAGCATTATACCAAAAAAAGATCCAGTGGCCACGAGGCTTTACATGGCATAGTATGATTATCACAAGGAATTATACTCACATAACATTAAGTCTCAAGGCCTTATAGTAACGATCAGTCATAGTGTATAAGTATCATGATAAGGCCAATATGATATCAAAGACTTATGGTTAGAAGGCGTTATGATATCAGAGCATTATGATCACAAGGCATTATAGCACAAAAGCATAATGATTACAAGGCCGAATGATATAAGATCACTTTGATGACAAATATCATAATCTCAGAGCATTATAATCAGAAGACTTTATCAAAAACATGATTATGATGCTCATTGTATCAAAGCATTATGATCCGGAAGCACTACAATCATTATGAATCCATTGCGTCGCAATACAAAGAATGATAACTAGGCATTATTATGTCAAGACTTATGGTAATGAGGTCTTACAGACTCAAACACAAAACACTTTTCACAACGCACTAGAATCTGAAAGCGTTATGATCACAGATCATTATGATATCAAACATTAAGACTGTAAATATCTATGTTTACATCTACAAACTACAAAAGTATTGATTAATCAGCTACAAAACTGTAAAATGTTGATGACTATATTTCAAACTCTATGATAAGACATTGATGATCACACGAACAAGCTAGACAGTATGATATATGGTTGACGTACTTAAGAAACTTTTAAACATTAATTGACCATATTTACTGACTAAACATTTACTAGCCACATTTACTGACTAAACATTTACTAGCCACATTTACTGACTAAACATTTACTAGCCACATTTACTGACTAAACATTCACTAGCCACATTTACTGACTAAACATTTACTAGCCACATTTACTGACTAAACATTTACTAGCTACATTTACTGACTATACATTTACTAGCCACATTTACTGACTAAACATTTACTAGCCACATTCACTGACCACATTTACAGTTAAATCACAACTGATGGCGACATGAAAATGTTTTATGAACATTAATGACGACGTATATAAACTCCATATTCACTGTCCGTTACAGTTACAAAGTAATGAACATTGATAGCTGTATTACTTATATACAAAATATATAAACACACTGATGGCCTTACTGACAGGCGTCGCTCAAACATTGATATGTGTATTTATGGTTTACGTAATATTTACCATCACATTTACGAGCTAAATGAGCTTTGAATACCACAGCTATTGGCTATGTAAAAATTCGAGTGGTCATATTTACAAGCTATGTAAACTTTGATTGTCAAATTCACAAAGCTATGTAAACATTAAAGGCCGCATTGAAAAAGATCATGGTGTGACCCGGAAAATCATGCTGTGGCCTCAAAACATCATGTTGTGTCCTCAAAACATCATGTTGTGACCTCAAAACATCATGTTGTGACCTCAAAACATCATGTTGTGTCCTCAAAACATCATGTTGTGACCTCAAAACATCATGTTGTGACCCGGAAAATCATGTTGTGACCCCAAACATCATGTTGTGACCCGGAAAATCATGTTGTGACCCCAAAACATCATGTTGTGACCCAAAAATCATGTTGTGACCCCAAAACATCATGTTGTGACCCAAAAATCATGTTGTGACCCGGAAAATCATGTTGTGACCCCAAAACATCATGTTCTGACCCTAAACATCATGCCTTCTGTTCTCCAGCCAGAGAGCCGGGTTTCCAAAACATCCGATGTAATGATAAACATCTCATCTATGACCTTGTCTGTGACCTTGTCTGTGACCTTGTTTGTGACCTTGTTTGTGACCTTGCGGTAGAATGTCGTAAAATAACGCAAACTCTAATTTAGTTTGTCAGAGGTCAAGACATCCCAGTTATAATGGCCTTGTGAGAAAGTTCGAAAAACTGTTTAGAAGTTCTGTGAACTACACTCTTGTTTTTCATGTTCAGTAAAATAACTCTGTTATCATGTTCAGTAAGACAGCTCTGTTATCATGTTCAGTAAGACAGCTCTGTTATCATGTTCAGTAAGACAGCTCTGTTATCATGTTCAGTAAGACAGCTCTGTTATCATGTTCAGTAAGACTGCTCAGTTATCATGTTCAGTAAGACTGCTCTGTTATCATGTTCAGTGAGACAACTTTGTTATCACGTTCAATATTTTCGTTTTTTGTTATCTTGTTGGGTTAAAGTTATCTTACGTTATCAGTAACACAGTTATCAGAACTCTACTATATTGGTGAACAATTTCTGTTAACAGAGACCTGTTAGTTCTCAATCCGTTCGAATTCTGTTATTGTCTTCAACGTGTCAAAGTTCTATGTTCTTGTTCACCTCTGTTATCTTGACTGGAGAGTCACATGTTTTTTGATTCGTTCACTGAACACAGTCTTGATATCGTGTTCAATTACAGTTTCGTTATCTTGTTCAGCGATTCGAACCCTTTGTTATCTTGTTCATCTAGCCACTGTTTGTTCAGTAGGTCATAGAAATGTTCTTTTCCTTTCGTTTTGTTCAAGAGTAGTTTCGTTTTCATGCTTTTGTCATTCACACTAAGTATACTCACCTGTCTAGTGACTCACACCTCCACCCACCTGTTCAGTGACTCACACTTCTGTTCACCTATTCACTGACTCACGCCCCTGTTCACTTATTCAGCGACTTGCACCTCTGCTCACTTGTTCAGTGACTCACACGTATAATCATCTGTACATATAGTGACTCACACCTCTATTCATCTGTACAGTGACTCACACCTTTCTTCACTTGCACAGTGACTCACACCTCTGTTCACATGCACAGTGACTCACACCTCTGTTCAGCGGCTCATTGGCTCACACCTCCACTCACCTGCTCACTGACTCACACCTCTGTTCATCTGTTCACTGACTCACACTTCTGTTCATCTGTTCAGTGACTCACACCTCCACTCACCTGTTCACTGACTCACACCTCTGTTCATCTGTTCACTGACTCACACCTCCACTCACCTGTTCATTGACTCACACCTCCACTCACCTGTTCAGTGACTCACACCTCCACTCACCTGTTCACTGACTCACACCTCTGTTCATCTGTTCACTGACTCACACCTCTGTTCATCTGTTCAGTGACTGACGGTTCTGTTCTCCTCATGAACAGATCAGATCTGGGACAAGTCAGAGAATCGTACACGAAAGCGACCCAACCCCCAAGCTGTCAGTGGCCAGAATGGAGGTACGTAGGTCCTGGCATTCCTATCTATTTTATTATCATTACTATATCGTCTTTATCCTTTATCTTTATTTCGTTCTCCCCCCCCAAACAAACCCCCCTTTTCATTTTATTGTTACCCTTCTATTTACCTTGATTGCTCTCCTGCATCCTTCTCCTTCTGCTTATCTTTTATTGCTTCTCATTACGTCTTATGTTCATTTGTGTTTCATCTATTTCTGTTTTTCTTGTTTCATGACGACATATATAGAAATAGTTTACATGTATGGTTCAGTTTCAATACTTTATTACTGATTTGTACTTCGTCTAATGCACTTGGCATGGATATCATACACTTCCTATGTACTAAATCCGCTAAACTGATAGCAGGCTCCAGACCATGACCTTGCTAAAGTTAGCAGTCTGCTATCTATAGCTTCCCATGGCTGCCAGAGGCCTCCATTGCTGTGCTTCTCATTGCCGTATGTTCCATCTGGACTTCTTTTTTCCTTGAGCTGCTGAACAATATTCCTCTAATATTTCATTACTGGAGTGTATTTCTCCTCCCCACCACTGCAGTTATTGGTGGGAGGTTAATATCGTATTGCATACCAGCAGTGTACAAGGGAGAGTTTGATTAGAATGATGACTTGACCAGGGATTTCATTGGCCAGTAAAGAGGGTATAGTGTGTGTGTGTGTGGACTCCCTGGTTCACCTCAGTGTTGCTTCAGTTTAGCTAAGACTTTTCAGCAAGATTGTATGGTAATATTCAGTAAATTACAAGAGCAAAATACAAAAAAAAAAAGGCTGCCAGAGGAGAGTAAAGTGTTAGGACTAGATAAGTAAAATACTTAAGGTTAAGGACAGGTAATAAGCATTCAAGTTTAGACCTTCACTTACAAGAGTTTTAACAAGGGTTTGTAAGAGACAGTGAGAGCAGTACCACCACACACACACACACCAGCCTCACACCTGAAGATAGAGACATGCCTTCCACACACATGGAGGTGAGGAGACACCTGCCACACACACACACAGACACACACACACACACACACCTTCCCTACTTCACGTTCTCATTTTCTCCAGTTATGTCACAGAGAAATAATGAGAATGAGGCACCTGTCTCACACTCTGGTGTCTTCTTCAGAGGGTGAGGAGAGCAATACAGTGGAACACGAGAGGACTATTAACCTGCCTGCTGTCGGGGAGGGCGCTGGTGAGTGCTGCTACGTCACCACTACGTCACGGATCACTTTGATGATCAAGGCTGCCTGTGACGTAACGGATCTTTGTGACGCCGTAGCTTAAGTGACTCATAACTTCATACTCCACTGAGACATTACCTACTAAGCCAATAGCATTATCATTTGACTTACTATCTGAAAAAAATAAAGAAATTATGAAAGTATCTTTGAGTAAAAAGTTTCAGAGTATCTTTAATAGATTCTAACTCCACACGTCCGTCTGTTACAGGTTCCTGCAGACTTCCCTGGGCAGTACACCTTCCGTTTCTAGTGGCGTCGGTGGCACTTCTGCTGGGAGACCACATCTGAAACACGTCTTGTCTTAGGCTGGATCACCCCACGCCCGCGCCCCCTCCTCCTCCTCCAGTCTCCGCTCCTCCTCCCCAGTGTACCCCGTCAAAACCTCTGTCTGTGACGTCATATATGTGTACTCCTGACCTCATTGGCTCCATTCTAGCCAACCAGAAAAGTGATACGACGCCTGGGTATGATGATGACGTCGTGAGTGTGTATGTAAGCGATTGACCCCATTGGCCTCAGTTCTAGCCAACCAGAGAGCGATGATCTGCCTATATAATGACGTCACGTGCGTCAACAGTTCGCCTCATTGGCTGCATCCGAGCCAACCGGAAAGGAACGAGGCGCCTGTGTGTGACGTCACACAAGGAAACAGTTGCTCCTACGGGCCAATCAGAGAGCAGAACTCAATACGTTTTGTGGGATCGCATTTTTTTTTACCCAAGTTGGAAGTGACTGGTGAAATGCTTGTCTCTGGTTGGCTGAGTCGTTCAGTACCCAGGCTGGTCATTCAGTAGATGTCAATACTTCTCTTGTTTTGATCGTGACCGAATTGGTGGAAGATAATGACTTGTGTTAATGATGGACGTGTGAGGAGGCTGTCCTCCGTGGATAAAAATGTTGTTAAGATGAAAGAAGAAAAAGAAGAAGAAGAAGAAGAAGAAGAAGAAGAAGAAGAAGAAGAAGAAGAAGAAAATGTGAAATGGATAGGAACCTAACAATTTACTGGTGACCTTTGAGAGAAGAAGTTGATGACCCTTTGACTCCCATCACCTCCCTTACCCACAATTCCCCTTCCTCCCTCCCCAAGATGTGTTAGTGTTGATCTCTTCCTGCCTCATCTCCCCAACAACCCCGCCCCCCCTCGTCCTTGTTAGGTTGTTAATGAAGTGGATGGTTTTATGTTGTTATTGGTTCTGAGGGCCAGTATGCCTGGCCAGCACCCGCTCACTGACTACCCCATGCAGATGTATATATATAAACATTTTATAATTTGTACATTGTAGGCCTGTGTCTTTGTGGCTGGGGTGCCGCGGGGACTTAGAGGTGAATGTTACTGTATATACTAGTTAGAGGTGAGCCTAGTGGCCTAGCATAGCCTAGAGAAGGGTACTGTGACAAGAATGTGGTATAGCATTATGTTGCCAAATGTGAAGGACACACATGCCACGCTTTTGTGTGTGTATGTAATCGTGTACGTCAGTATTTCTATGTGCGTGTGTGTATGTATTGTATGTATGTATGTGAGTGTGGATGTATGTCTACATCTATATATATTTCTGTATAGATGAGAAAATATGAGATAAAAAAAACTAAGACACTGCCTAAATCATTTATGAAAATGACATGCCTGATTATGATGGTAATGACGTGGTATGACTTTCATTAGCATAAGAAAAAGAGAAAAAACTAACAGGAAGTAAAGATTATATCAGAGTGAATCATAGTCCAGTTATGAACCTTGTTCAATGTTCATCTACCCACATCCTCTGGGAGGGGAGCCTTGCTAAACTTTTAACACAAGGAGTGGGTAGTTTTCTGAACTTACAACACAAGGAGAGGGTAGTTTTCTGAACTTACAACACAAAGAAGGGAGTAGTTTTCTGAACTTACAACACAAGAAGGGAGTAGTTTTCTGAACTTACAACACAAGAAGGGAGTAGTTTTCTGAACTAACAACACAAGAAGGGAGTAGTTTTCTGAACTAACAACACAAGAAGGGAGTAGTTTTCTGAACTTACAACACAAGAAGGGAGTAGTTTTCTGAACCTACAACACAAGAAGGGAGTAGTTTTCTGAACTTACAACACAAGAAGGGAGTAGTTTTCTGAACCTACAACACAAGAAGGGAGTAGTTTTCTGAACTTACAATACAAGAAGGGAGTAGTTTTCTGAACCTACAACACAAGAAGGGAGTAGTTTTCTGAACGTACAACACAAGGAGGGAGTAGTTTTCTGAACCTACAACACAAGAAGGGAGTAGTTTTCTGAACGTACAACACAAGGAGGGAGTAGTTTTCTGAACCTACAACACAAGAAGGGAGTAGTTTTCTGAACTTACAACACAAAGAAGGGAGTAGTTTTCTGAACCTACAACACAAGAAGGGAGTAGTTTTCTGAACGTACAACACAAGGAGGGAGTAGTTTTCTGAACCTACAACACAAGAAGGGAGTAGTTTTCTGAACCTACAACACAAGAAGGGAGTAGTTTTCTGAACGTACAACACAAGGAGGGAGTAGTTTTCTGAACTTACAACACAAGAAGGGAGTAGTTTTCTGAACGTACAACACAAGGAGGGAGTAGTTTTCTGAACGTACAACACAAGGAGGGAGTAGTTTTCTGAACGTACAACACAAGGAGGGAGTAGTTTTCTGAACCTACAACACAAGAAGGGAGTAGTTTTCTGAACGTACAACACAAGGAGGGGAGTCTTCTGAACGTACAACACAAGAAGGGAGTAGTTTTCTGAACTTACAACACAAGAAGGGAGTAGTTTTCTGAACCTACAACACAAGAAGGGAGTCTTCTGAACGTACAACACAAGAAGGGAGTAGTTTTCTGAACCTACAACACAAGAAGGGAGTAGTTTTCTGAACGTACAACACAAGGAGGGGAGTCTTCTGAACGTACAACACAAGGAGGGGAGTCTTCTGAACGTACAACATAATGGGAAATTTATAAAGTTTAGGATAAGGGAATGATATAAATCTACAGCATAAGGAGGATCTGCCGAGCTTACAACACAGAGGGGGAAAACGTCTGAACTTACATGTGAGAGAATCTTCTAAACTTACAGCATAGGGGGAACTTCCGAATTTATAGCATGTCGAGGACGTCTGAACTTACAGATGGAATGAAAGGAAAACGTGAGCCAGACGGGACCAGCTGAGCAGGCCAGCTGAATGAGATTAGACTTTATCAGAATGGCAGCTGGTGCCCCTTAGCTCAGAGAGAGAGAGAGAGAGAGAGAGAGAGAGAGAGAGAGAGAGAGGGATGGGGGCCTCTCTCCTTGCCAGGAGAGGTACATCTCTCTCTCTCTCTCTCTCTCTCTCTCTCTAGGCAAAATACCAAAAGAAAAAAAAAGGATAAACTCTAAAAATAAGGAAACATTTAAGTGTTCAGAAAGTCACGAGTTTTCTCTGGTTGTTTCCTGAGTTAGCATTATGGTGTGTGTGTGTGTGTGTGTGTGTGTATGTGTGTGTGTGTGTGTGTGGTTCCAGCCCTGTGGCCAGGTGTGTGGAGACTGTTTGCCATCCAGAGCTGGTGGCTGGACGCCTCCCTGCCAACCACATGTAGATGGATCTCTTCCTTGTGGTGACTGGACGATTTCTTGTGTGATCGGATGGTTTCTTAAGCTGGGCCTTTTCTTTTATGTGGTTAGTTGGACAATTTCTCGTGTGAATGAACAATTTTGCAAGTGGATGAAAAATTCTGGGTATACCAGTCCACCTTCCAAGTCCTCTGGGGTGATCGAGCAGGTGTGTCTTGCCAGGACGTGGGTCCCTGGTCGTGTATGCTGACCATGTACCGAGGGTCCCCGTCATCATGGGGTCCCTGGTCGTGTGTGATGACCATGTACCGAGGGTCCTCATCATCATGGGTCCCTGGTCGTGTGTGATGACCATGTACCGAGGGTCCCCATCATCATGGGTCCCTGGTCGTGTGTGATGACCATGTACCGAGGGTCCTCATCATCATGGGTCCCTGGTCGTGTGTGATGACCATGTACCGAGGGTCCCCATCATCATGGGTCCCTGGTCGTGTGTGATGACCATGTACCGAGGGTCCCCATCATCATGGGGTCCCTGGTCGTGTGTGCTGACCATGTACCGAGGGTCCTCATCATCATGGGTCCCTGGTCGTGTGTGCTGACCATGTACCGAGGGTCCCCATTACCTCTGTCGTGCCCCTGATCCTCGACTGTGATGAGAATTCCTGTGACTCTCCCGATCACACACATATTCCATCTATGTCAAGAAACGACTACAGGAGATTAGCGTCTCTGATCATATTTCCTCATAACCAAATGCATAATGAACCTTAGGGCAACTTCTCTGATTCGCCAATCTCTTCTGCCCCAGCAAGAGAAGCTCCTGAATCCCTTCTAGTGATTAGAAAATCAGATAATCTAATCAAGGAATCATTTCCTTGAACTCGCCCTCGTCTTGAGAGGTTGGTGTGTGTGTGTGTGTGTGTGTGTGTGTGTGTCTGTGTGATCATATGTGTGGTTGGGTGTAGCTGGCGTGTACCATTCATGGGGTATCTAACCTGTAATACGAAAAATCCGGGATGGTTTATGTAAAAAAAAAAAAAAGTGTTATATATGATGCATCAAATTTTTTTTATTGTGTAAATAATGTAAAGAAATGTATGTTATCAATAAAATCTAAGAATTTAGCTGTATTAATTTTTCCTCCTTGTGTCGCTAGAGGCTTTCAGTCATCCGACCAACCAATCACAAGAATAGGACATGATTAGCAGCTTCTAATCAATCATCACACCAATCACTGGCAAGGGCCATGATTAGAGAGAATTCTCTTGGCCCCCCAAAAAATGGTATCTTTTTTTTTTCAGTATCAAAACATGGATTTTGTACTCCTGTAGAAAGAAATCTCCCAAACCAACAGAAAACTGGTAAGTCAGGAAAGATGCTGTAGACTCAGACCTAACAACTATAACGAAGGAATACATTCCACGATATCAATTTTCGTGGAATGTTAAAACGAACGTGTGAACTCAATAGATTTCCTCTGATGCAAATTGTTATGAAATCTCCTCATGGTTCTGTCGTGGTGTTGGTTCATGGTCGGCACAGGACGCTGCTGCGTCTTATGTCTTGTTTCTGGTGAAGTCTTCATCGTCTAAAGACTCAGAATCCATAATGTTCCTGCACTTCTGTAAGCCAGGGATGAATCTGCATGTGAACCATAGTATATGGACTATTTTTCAATGCTGAATGCGAGTCTAGGGCTGAAATGTATGTTAGGGGGTCATTACGTCCTGTAATTAGTCATTTAATGATTACTCTTTTAGAAGATTCTGTGATAATTCGGTTCGTATTTACTGGGTTATCTGTCGGCCTGCCTGGATCCTTCCTTCCTTATCTCTCCTGGAATAGTCCAGTAACTCAGAGGAGCGTCATCTATAAGGGAGGGTAGGCCTTCTCAGAAGCCCCTTCAGCGCCATCTATTGTTGGCATGTGTCACTGAACCTTTCATCTACCCTATAATCAACGAGCATTTCATAGCACCCTAATCAGAGGTAGGTCTCTGTAAACACTACATCACCACTGTAATTCACGAGCTTTAGTATAGCCCTACGCCATCTATGAGCTGCAAGGACAATCAATATTCCCATAACCACAGTGACCTACGAGCGAATAAGAATATCCTTAGTGACGTCCTTTAAAGGATCAACCACAATGAGGAGTTACATCAACGTCATCTGTAAAGCAACTTCCAAGGTAGTCAGGGTCATCTATGAGGGACGAATTACCTATCACTAATACCATATTTAGCGCCATCAGTTGTTGGATAATCGACATGAGCCGCTCGTTCTGTAGCAACACTGGCAACTCATCATACCAAGTGTCTCTTGCCCTACAGTGAAGCTTTGATTCTGAGTTACTTTCAAGATACCAAACCTGGAAACATTTCACTTTCACTTGAGACAGTCTCGTTCTGCTGGTGCCTCAGGAATGTACAGTTGGAGCCTACGAAAACGCAGGCTTCCTAGCCAAGGTGATGTGGTCATACACACGTCCACCAACACTCACATTTATAAACATACAATGAATGAGATGAATCATAAGTTTGCGGGTGTAAACAGGCATACAGAAAATTAAAAAGTTGTGTGATAATAGAGGAAAAGATGGTTTGAGAGATCTGACCCTTACGTGTTTGACTCCCTCCCCGTACCGTACAGTAATTAGATCAATGTGCAGAAAACAATTTCATTTCCAAGTGGCTTATGCATGTGTTTGCCTCCCTGGGTGAGCCCATGTGCATTTCCGTGGGCGTAAGTGCATCCTGTATAGATAGACTCGACTCGTGTGAGCCCGTTGAAAACGGTTGCTGCTGGAGTCGGCCAACTTGGCACTTGGCTTGACTGTCAAGTGTTCTGCAAATATTTGGTTGTGTGGTGAAGTGTCGCGGGGACCAAACCTCTGCTGCTTCTACTGCTGCTGCTGCTGCTGTTGGAAAAGGCGCAGCTGCACTAACAGCTGGTAATGCTTTATGAGTTTCACTGCCGGCCGAAGCCGTGCAGCTGGATGATGTCCATTGGCGTCGCTTCTGCAGGTGGTTCTTGCGATTCATCTCAGAAGACTGGTGGTCTGATGGCGCCACTCATGTACTGTCCATGATCATCATCGATGTTAAACACACTCCTCGTCACAGAAGGTTCACAAACACCCCCACGTGCTCAGGACTGTCATAATATATATGATCAGATCTCTTTAACATGATAACTTAGGATGAACTTAGATTCACATTCTTCAGGACACACTCACATCCAAACGGAAGGTAACAAAGGTTCCTACAGCACGTTCACAATCGAAAACGTTCCTGCAGACGCACTCACAATCGGAAACGTTCCTGCAGACGCACTCACAATCGGAAACGTTTCTGCAGACGCACTCACGATCGAAAACGTTCCTGCAGACGTACTCACAATCGGAAACGTTCCTGCAGACGTACTCACTATCGGAAACGTTTCTGCAGACGCACTCACGATCGAAAACGTTCCTGCAGACGTACTCACAATCGGAAACGTTCCTGCAGACGTACTCACAATCGGAAACGTTCCTGCAGACGTACTCACAATCGGAAACGTTTTTTCTGGAGACGCGCTGATACACCTTCAAGTCAAGAAAGTGACTCACTGCACTTGAAGGTGGTGAGCCAACTCCTCCCAGGGTAAATATACAACGATTTGAAGGAGAAGATATTCAGGGAGGAACTGATGGCGGGAGCTTCCTCAAGATTTGCATCTGCGGGAGTTATGTGTCGCCACGGCCGATGTGACACCAGGTCCTGACGGAGTCTAGAACGAGAGGTTCTCCACGTCCTCCAGTATACCTTACATACAGTAAGTCAGACGTTCTTCCTTGGGTGTGAGTATGAAAGATAATTTTCCCCGTTCATTCCGAAATTTCTCTGCTTGATTTCTCTTTTTTTTTTTTTCTTTTGGGTTAAGTATAGTGATATTTCATCTTTCTATTAAAGAAAGAGCGAGCGAGTGGGAGAGAGTTTTCGAGAGAGTTTAGAAAGAGAGAGTTTTATATGTATATATATATATATATATATATATATATATATATATATATATATATATATATATATATATATGTATATATATGTCATCTGAGCAGAATTTCTAGAGGTGATATGACAAATAGATATCACTAATGTACCATATATTAATCAATGACTCCATCTGGCTTCATGCGATCACCGTCGTCACTTTGATATCACTTGGAGCATATCATAGCCAAACGCGAGTCAAAAGTCGACCGACCAACATGTACTTTTCCCTCGCGGATCAGAGGCCTTGGAGTCTGGGATGAACAGCTGACGACGTCCGGGACGAGTCCTGGACGAGTATTGACCAAAAGGGGTTTGAAGGATAAAATAAACTGTGTCAACATCGGCGATAGAAGCCTGCTCGGGGAAAGTTATCACGGGGAGGGGAAGCCATACGTGAGCCCAGGGTGATTTTAATGGTGTATATTGATCTAGCTGTTCAGAGGGGCCGGGGGGGGAGAACAGGCCTCCACGCGCCCCCCACTGCTCAAGGCTCCAGCATCCTGATGAGAGAGAGAGAGAGAGAGAGAGAGAGAGAGAGAGAGAGAGAGAGAGAGAGAGAGAGAGAGGAGTGGGAGGGAGAGAGAGGAGAGAGTAGGAGAGAGAAGAGGGAGGGCTGGATAGACAGAAAATATAGCGAAGGGAATCAAATTGTAACTGATGAAGACAGGTATCGTACACACAGAGAGACAGACAAGCGAAATGCCAGATATACAGACAGACAGAAATATAGACCAATAGACAAGAGAGCAAGCCAGCGTTCAATCAAATAGACCTGAGGTCAAGAGGGAAGTTAAGAGCAAGGAGGATTGGATCAGCTTACAAGGGGACCTCGACAAACTTCAAATTCAACCCGAGTGAATGTAAAGTGATGAGGATAGGACAGAGGGAAAGAAGACATCAGTACGAATATTGTCTAGAGGAAAACATGCTGCAGGTATCGGTATGAGGCACTTGGGAGTCAACACTGTGTACCCAGCCTACCGCAAGGGCTCCAAATTAGAAGCATAGTAAAGGAGACAAACTCTCTGTTGGGAAGTACCAAATTCATATTATAATAAAACGTGGATAAGGACATTATCCACGGAAAGCTCACGCCCTTTAGGCCAAGAGTGTAACAAACCTCTCAACTTTGGTCAACGTCCTGGTACAAAGAACTGTTAGAGAAGGTCCAGAGGAGGGCAACAAATATGGTACCAGACTTAAGACATTTGAATTGCACAGAAGGATCAGAGACCTTCAGTTTGTCCAACACGCGTGACAGAAGAGCAAGGGAGTGCTTTGGTCACAGCCATTAAGTTCTTAAACTAGCTTTATGAAGTTACCAGCAGTTACAGGCTATAAGATGAAAATAGGCCAGAAACTTGCTAGAAAAGATGTAGACAAGTGCTTGTACAGCATAAGAGTTGTGGATAAATGGAATAAACTGAAGGATAAAACTGTGAATGTGGACGACATACATATGTGCATTAGGGAAGGACCAAGAGATGGCGTTGCACAAATGTACAATTCCCATCTAATACTGTACAAATAGGTAATTACGGACAGACAGACAGACAGACAAATGGGCCAGCCATCCTTCAATCAGACAGATAGACAGAGAGAGAGAGAGAGAGAGAGAGAGAGAGAGAGAGAGAGAGAGAGAGAGAGAGAGAGAGTCAGATGAATGGACTAACCAAAGGCTTTACATACAGACAGACGTATATCAACACAACTAAACAGAGCAAGTAATCAGCAAGTACATTTAGAAATTAAGAACGTAAGCAGATTGAGCCAGTAATTCGGGCAGGGAATGAAACACTGACGCGAAATCCTCGCGGCTCAACATAAAACACCATAAAATATAGACAACTTAAAAGGGACAGATTTGTAGTCAATTTTGATAAATTATGAGAGGGGCTAAAAGTGTTTCGGTGTCCAAACCTTTTAAAAAAAAAAGACTTGCTGAAATGATGTACACACGAGCGTTAATCCAGTACCTATACCTCGGTTGTAAAAAGAAAATGGGATGAGGGGATGCTATGGAAGCCCTCTCCGCCTGTTTGGTCATTACTGCCCCTCATGAATGTGTACACCACCAGGAAGGAACAAGATTTATCATCTGGGTCTTCCTCTTTATCCTCTGCACTTGTGTTATGATTCACGACTTGGAGGAGGAGGAGGAGGAGGAGGAGGAGGAATGAAGAAGTCCTTTGGAAGAGGAAGAAGAGGAGGACTGATGAAATCCTTTGGAGGAGGAGGAGAAGGAGGATTGAAGAAAGCCCTTTGGAGGAAGAGGAATCAGTAAGACCTCTAGAGGAGAGGGATGTGTTGGACGACGTCCCTGTAAGGAGGCGAGTGACGGAGGCAAGTGTTTCAAGGAGGAGTAGGAGGGTGGCTGAGTGTCACTCGGATGTCGAGGTTAACTTAAGGATATTCCCTCAGAGGAGAAGTTTGCTGCTGCTGGCCAAGGATCTTCTATGGAAGAAGGTTAAGTCTGGAGGGTTTTAGGAGGAGGAAGAGGAGGGGTTAGAAGGAGGAGGAGGATGAGTGGAGGCGCCCTTACAAGGAGGAGGGTGGCCGAGGAAGTCGTCTGGAGGAGGAGGAGGAGGAGGGTGTCACAGGGGGGGAAAAGTTACAGCTGCCATTTGGGCGACGACCAACTCCTGCACACAGTAAACCTCGGCCCAAGTGTCGCTGTGTCTTGCGTCCCCTCACTCCTGACGCGACCAAAACGACTCCTGCCCCGCCTCCGTGTTCTGTGCTCCGTCGTCCGTGTTCTGTGCTCCGTCGCCCGTGTTCTGTGCTCCGTCGCCCGTGTTCTGTGCTCCGTCGCCCGTGTTCTGTGCTCCTTCGCCCGTGTTCTGTGCTCCGTCGTCCGTGTTCTGTGCTCCGTCGCCCGTGTTCTGTGCTCCGTCGTCCGTGTTCTGTGCTCCTTCGCCCGTGTTCTGTGCTCCGTCGTCTGTGATCTACATCACCACACCATCCTGGTCGACCAGGGGGCTCCTAACCCTGCCAAGGTGCTACAGATGTGGACACATATCAATAACTACATGTTTCATGATCGCCACAACAAAACAATGACTAGTCTTTTCTTTCTTTGCAGAGTTCTAAGAACTTTTTTTTCTAAGTGTTAAACAAATAGTTTGGTAGAGTTCCAACCTTTCTGAAGCTCTATATCATAGAACCCTGAAGTTCTGTGTTACAGAATTAGAGGCTTTTGAAGACGTGTGTTCTGTATGAGGACGTAGAGAGAGAGAGAGAGAGAGAGAGAGAGAGAGAGAGAGAGAGTGTGTGTGTGTGTGTGTATGTGTGTGTGTGTGTGTGCTTCAAGATGTTGTGGTAAACAAACCTTGCCATCCATTCAATTGAATATTTCCTAAGCCCCAACACCGGTGGGGCGCCTCCTCTCCCCCTGTCATCAATTATTAGTCCCACCTCCTCCCTACATAATTCACACACCATTACAAACTTGTCCGGGGATACGAACCCGGCGACCTCCTCTCACACCAGTGCCATATCCTCTAGAGTTTCCCTGAAGATCACCTGAAGGTTGAGTTAAGTTTACACAGTACCCATCTATACAGCTTCCTTGTCATTTCACGAGTTTACCAAATGGCGTCCTAGCTACGTCTCCTCGTGGTATATCAGTTGACTTCTATTTTTTTCTCGTATCTCCCCTGATGATATGATTATTACACGAAAGTGCACTTAGGAACTTATCGAGTTTCATTTTCCCCGTGGACTCATAGGAATATATATATATATATATATATATATATATATATATATATATATATATACATACATATAATGTAACAGAACTTCTTCTGGATGAATTAGAAGGATTATGGATAAATAAATCAAGACGTGGGAGCCTGAATGGGAAAATTACTTTCTCCTGATAATAATACTGAAGGGTTCAGAAGTGATAAATCTTGGGTTATCTTAAAGGTACGTGGATGTTTTCGTCCTGTGTTTATACCAAGTTAGGTGAGTTTTATTTTTCTTTCTCTTGATGTATATTGTCTTCGCTGGATGTGGTCGCCTCTGGTGAAATGGAAACACATACAGCCAAAGTTAACATCATATTTTTCAAATAACTTTATAAAAATCAATGAATTTTGGTTGATAGGGAAAGATAGGTGAGGTTTTTAAAAAGTTTCTATTGATATGAACAAACTTTCACCTACTCTTATATTAACAAACCCCAAATACCCTGGTCCTCATAGCCCTCCTCTCTACCATCTTATCTATCATCGTAAGACGAGAGAAAATAAATATTATCCCTTACGTGTTCCCCTGGGTTGACGTTCTCCTCCACAATACATTCAACCGTTCCTTTTGAAATGTTATTAGATTTCCACACTGAACACCGTCGCCTGACTAAAGTAAACTTTTCCCTATAGTCATCTTTTCCCCTCTACTTTATGAGAAGATTACAGTCGACAGATTTCTATGAACTCGTTCTTTTCCCTCTTCATTTGCATCAGTTCCCCCATCATGACACCCGTATGATATTTTTTCTTCCTTATTTACGTGCGACAAGTAAAGGCCTTTCAGACTATGTCACTGATTTGCTAATTAGAATCTGAACTACTGTTGTCCGTGCTTGTTTGAAGAGATGCTGTGGTGATTAAAGTACAGATACGATACAGGGTTCTTACAGACAAAGATAACGAGGTTATCACTACACAAGGAACCACAAAGGTCCAAGGAAACTGACCCTACAACATATTTTACTCGATCGCTCGTACATACAGTTCAGCATTTTATGTTCCTGTACGTCACACTAATTTCATGAGAAGAAACGACCTCACAACAGCTAAATAATCCCATGTGTTGACGTGTGCCAAACAAAGTTGTATTTTGCGGGCCGAGCCGCTGTAAACATTGCTCGAGACATGTTGGCGAGGTTTTGCCCCAGTTCGACACTTCCACAGTTTTGCACGAAGACCAAGGCGGTCGCTCGTTGCCAGTGTAACGATGATTGCACATCGATCGTGAAGGAGCTATTCTACAATATTCCTTATTGGTCATTTCTTGAATATTTCGATCTTCAGAGATTGACGCAATCATATTACTTTTGATCATACGGAATATACCATCATGTTATGGCAGGAAACAATACTGGAAGTGAGTCAAAATCTGATTCATGAGAGAATCATAAACGAATCTTAATTCTAACACTCGCGAGGTAGATGAATTGTTCGAGAGTTGCATGAAGGATGATCAGCGGAGGAGAATACGGACGCTCCCCAACTGAAGGAGACTATAGTAGTGTCTGACTAGTGGGGAACACCTCATCCTCCCCAGGATATTAAGATTGTCCCACTTTGCCCCAGTAAACTGATGTTCTCCCTAGGCCTATAACCTTCCTCTGGCACTGCACACATCCTCTCCGGAGGTAACACTCCAACCACTGACATACACAGTTCAGACTTCACGTGGAGGTCAGACTCCCACCTGAACGTCCTCCTCGGTCAAGGAAGAACAGGTAGATTCCTTGTCCCCTAGAAGGATGAGCCTCCAGTGACCAGACAGGACTGCTGGACCAATCAGGACGAGACTTGCTTAGAGGAAAGACACACTACCCTGCCTGAACCTCAGCCCCCAGCAGGAGAAAGTACCTAGCCACTAGGGCTACAGGAGAGGACATTATAGGGCTGCAAGAGAGGACAAGATGGGGCTACAGGAGAGGACAAATAGGGCTACAGGAGAGGACAAATAGGGCTACAGGAGAGGACAAGATGGGGCTACAGGAGAGGACATTATAGGGCTGCAAGAGAGGATAAATGGGGCTACAGGAGAGGACAAATAGGGCTACAGGAGAGGACAAGATGGGGCTACAGGAGAGGACATTATAGGGCTGCAAGAGAGGACAAGATGGGGCTACAGGAGAGGACATTATAGGGCTGCAAGAGAGGACAAGATGGGGCTACAGGAGAGGACAAATAGGGCTACAGGAGAGGACAAATAGGGCTACAGGAGAGGACAAATAGGGCTACAGGAGAGGACAAATAGGGCTACAGGAGAGGACAAATAGGGCTACAGGAGAGGACATTATAGGGCTGCAAGAGAGGACAAGATGGGGCTACAGGAGAGGACAAATAGGGCTACAGGAGAGGACAAATAGGGCTACAGGAGAGGACATTATAGGGCTGCAAGAGAGGACAAGATGGGGCTACAGGAGAGGACAAATAGGGCTACAGGAGAGGACAAGATGGGGCTACAGGAGAGGACATTATAGGGCTGCAAGAGAGGACAAGATGGGGCTACAGGAGAGGACAAATAGGGCTACAGGAGAGGACAAATAGGGCTACAGGAGAGGACAAATAGGGCTACAGGAGAGGACAAATAGGGCTACAGGAGAGGACAAGATGGGGCTACAGGAGAGGACAAATAGGGCTACAGGAGAGGACAAGATGGGGCTACAGGAGAGGACATTATAGGGCTGCAAGAGAGGACAAGATGGGGCTACAGGAGAGGACAAATAGGGCTACAGGAGAGGACAAATAGGGCTACAGGAGAGGACATTATAGGGCTGCAAGAGAGGATAAATAGGGCTACAGGAGAGGACAAGATGGGGCTACAGGAGAGGACAAATAGGGCTACAGGAGAGGACAAATAGGGCTACAGGAGAGGACATTATAGGGCTGCAAGAGAGGACAAGATGGGGCTACAGGAGAGGACAAATAGGGCTACAGGAGAGGACATTATAGGGCTGCAAGAGAGGACAAGATGGGGCTGCAAGAGAGGATAAATAGGGCTACAGGAGAGGACAAATAGGGCTACAGGAGAGGACAAATAGGGCTACAGGAGAGGACAAGATGGGGCTGCAAGAGAGGACAAGATGGGGCTGCAAGAGAGGACAAGATGGGGCTGCAAGAGAGGATAAATAGGGCTACAGGAGAGGACAAATAGGGCTACAGGAGAGGACATTATAGGGCTGCAAGAGAGGACAAGATGGGGCTGCAAGAGAGGACAAGATGGGGCTACAGGAGAGGACAAATAGGGCTACAGGAGAGGACAAATAGGGCTACAGGAGAGGACAAATAGGGCTACAGGAGAGGACAAATAGGGCTACAGGAGAGGACAAGATGGGGCTACAGGAGAGGACAAATAGGGCTACAGGAGAGGACAAATAGGGCTACAGGAGAGGACAAATAGGGCTACAGGAGAGGACAAATAGGGCTACAGGAGAGGACATTATAGGGCTGCAAGAGAGGACAAGATGGGGCTACAGGAGAGGACAAATAGGGCTACAGGAGAGGACATTATAGGGCTGCAAGAGAGGACAAGATGGGGCTACAGGAGAGGACAAATAGGGCTACAGGAGAGGACAAGATGGGGCTACAGGAGAGGACAAATAGGGCTACAGGAGAGGACAAATAGGGCTACAGGAGAGGACAAATAGGGCTACAGGAGAGGACAAGATGGGGCTGCAAGAGAGGACAAGATGGGGCTGCAAGAGAGGACAAGATGGGGCTGCAAGAGAGGACAAGATGGGGCTGCAAGAGAGGACAAGATGGGGCTGCAAGAGAGGACAAGATGGGGCTGCAAGAGAGGACAAGATGGGGCTGCAAGAGAGGACAAGATGGGGCTGCAAGAGAGGACAAGATGGGGCTACAGGAGAGGACAAGATGGGGCTGCAAGAGAGGACAAGATGGGGCTACAGGAGAGGACAAGATGGGGCTACAGGAGAGGACAAATAGGGCTACAGGAGAGGACAAGATGGGGCTACAGGAGAGGACAAGATGGGGCTGCAAGAGAGGACAAGATGGGGCTACAGGAGAGGACAAGATGGGGCTGCAAGAGAGGACAAGATGGGGCTGCAAGAGAGGACAAGATGGGGCTGCAAGAGAGGACAAGATGGGGCTGCAAGAGAGGACAAGATGGGGCTACAGGAGAGGACAAATAGGGCTACAGGAGAGGACAAGATGGGGCTGCAAGAGAGGACAAGATGGGGCTACAGGAGAGGACATTATAGGGCTGCAAGAGAGGACAAGATGGGGCTACAGGAGAGGACAAGATGGGGCTACAGGAGAGGACAAATAGGGCTACAGGAGAGGACAAGATGGGGCTGCAAGAGAGGACAAGATGGGGCTACAGGAGAGGACATTATAGGGCTGCAAGAGAGGACAAGATGGGGCTACAGGAGAGGACAAATAGGGCTACAGGAGAGGACAAGATGGGGCTACAGGAGAGGACAAGATGGGGCTACAGGAGAGGACAAATAGGGCTACAGGAGAGGACATTATAGGGCTGCAAGAGAGGACAAGATGGGGCTACAGGAGAGGACAAGATGGGGCTACAGGAGAGGACAAGATGGGGCTACAGGAGAGGACATTATAGGGCTGCAAGAGAGGACAAGATGGGGCTACAGGAGAGGACAAGATGGGGCTACAGGAGAGGACAAATAGGGCTACAGGAGAGGACAAGATGGGGCTACAGGAGAGGACAAATAGGGCTACAGGAGAGGACATTATAGGGCTGCAAGAGAGGACAAGATGGGGCTACAGGAGAGGACAAATAGGGCTACAGGAGAGGACAAGATGGGGCTACAGGAGAGGACAAATAGGGCTACAGGAGAGGACATTATAGGGCTGCAAGAGAGGACAAGATGGGGCTGCAAGAGAGGACAAGATGGGGCTACAGGAGAGGACAAGATGGGGCTACAGGAGAGGACATTATAGGGCTGCAAGAGAGGACAAGATGGGGCTACAGGAGAGGACAAGATGGGGCTACAGGAGAGGACAAGATGGGGCTGCAAGAGAGGACAAGATGGGGCTGCAAGAGAGGACAAGATGGGGCTGCAAGAGAGGACAAGATGGGGCTGCAAGAGAGGACAAGATGGGGCTACAGGAGAGGACAAATAGGGCTACAGGAGAGGACAAGATGGGGCTGCAAGAGAGGACAAGATGGGGCTGCAAGAGAGGACAAGATGGGGCTACAGGAGAGGACAAGATGGGGCTACAGGAGAGGACAAATAGGGCTACAGGAGAGGACAAATAGGGCTACAGGAGAGGACAAGATGGGGCTACAGGAGAGGACAAGATGGGGCTACAGGAGAGGACAATATAGGGCTGCAAGAGAGGGCAAATAGGGCTACAGGAGAGGACAAGATGGGGCTGCAAGAGAGGACAAGATGGGGCTGCAAGAGAGGATAAATAAGGCTACAGGAGAGGACAAATGGGGCTACAGGAGAGGACAAATAGGGCTACAGGAGAGGGGATTCTACGGAATAACTGGAGAGGACATGGTCGAAGATGATGACACTGGGATTAGTGGAGAGGACATACTGGGATTACTGGAGAGGACATACTAGGATTACCGGAGTGGATTACCGGGATTACCAGAGAGGTAATGAAATCCTCATCGAAAGGGGGGACAGTCGTAAATCCCTGCACTCCGCAGACAGGCGCACAACCAATGGTATACAGATCCTAAAAGAAGAATGAATAGACGAAATGACAAGTGCTGTTTTGCCTAACCAACCACGAGAAAATGTCTTTCCATTTCGGAAAAGCTCCGGTGCTGCTTTCTTACTTTCTCTCTTTCTTTCTCTCTTTCTTTTTGAGTCCGACAACATGAGAGGAAGATTCCCTCCCACTCCCTCCTTCCCTCCTTCCTTCCCTCCTCCAGCCGTGTGCACGGGTCTTGCTGTCGTCGACCCATGCTCACGGCCCTGCCCTTCCTCCTCTATTACTACAACTACCGTACATGCATTATTCTTCTGTTTTAAGAGAGGAAGAGCCGACTCTCTTTCCTCTATGCCTAAGATATGTCCTGATTGCCTGTAATACCGTGAGAGGCTTGAGGGGGGAGGAGGGATGTTTGTAACCCTGCAAGACATCAGCAAAAAAAAAAAAAAAAAATACGCTCCTATCTCTCGTTTTCTTTTTTTTAATCGTTCATTTTTAGATGTGTAGAAAACGAGAGGTTTATCTTTACACTGGGGAAAAGTTCCGATTCTCATCCACATATCACATATGTGTTTTCTATACATACTAAGAAAATAATCCCTATCTTTCCTCCAGCCTTTATGTGCATAGAAGTGAAAGGCTTATTCATCTGGAGAGGAATAACGATCTAAGTACCACTCTACAGGCGTTGCTTGGTACTATCTTGCCTCGCGAGTGGCTTGCAGTCAGCATCTCCACACTGTTGGAGACGATGTAGAGGAGCTGTGGTGGAGATAATGGGAGGGGAGGTGTGGTGGAGATGATGGGAGAGGCTATGATGGAGGCTGGAGATGATGATGTAGGGAGGACTGGAACAGATGGTTCAGTCAGTGTTGTCGCAGATGGTGTGGTGAGGAGGCCCACAGAGCACTGCAGGAGGCTCAGGAAGGTGAGGTGCAAGAGACACACAGATCAACAAGGCCCTTCCAGCCCTGTCCACATGCACCATCCCCCACCGACCACCCGCCTCCCTCCCATTCCTCTCCCTCGCTGCCTCCTTCCCAACCCCTCCCCCACAACCAGAAGCTGCGACGATCCAGCATGTAATGAAGCGTCGGAAGTGTCCCGGAGGCCGGCCCGTTACGACCAATAAACCCAGGTCGCGCATTCACGACTGTCTCCCACGACCCTGGTGACGGAGGCGCGTCGGGAGGCGGTCACCACGACCCGGCTCTGGTAGGTGCCTTGGGACGACTTGCACACCGCCTGAGAGGATTTGGATAGTGTCCGGAGGCTTGGACAAGGTCTGGAGGGGCTCGGACGCGGCCCGGGAGGCTGGGTAGATCTGGAGATTAAAGCGGGACCGAAACTACCCCTGGACTGAGGTCATCGCCCAGCAGAGGTTCTTGTATACGTCCTACGACGATATGGATAGGATGACGCAGTGGATAGATGACCTACACATGACGCATGAAGATCTGGACGAGGTGTTTAAGAGGGCTTACACTTACCTCAAAACTATATACAGCTCAGAAGACCTGAAGAAGGTATAAGACACCTTTAACACTACGTACCGTCATGGGTTTGGATGGGGCAGTGTCTTTTGGGACGGAGCCTTAAGGATCACGGAGAAGGGTCTGGGGGGGAACCTGAACCTAGCACAGGAGAAGGTGAATGGCACCTGCCCAAACTTAGACAGGTCCAAGGGGGGTCCTTTATGCCGCGGGTAACGGTGTTTCCAAAGTCCGGTTTCCAACGCCGCAACTCAGCAGCAAATGACGAACCACGACTGGAGTGCACACAGTCCTCAGAATAGATCTACGCGTCTGAACGTTGATCTTAGTTTCGTAGTTAGTCCTCGGTCTTGAGAGTTAGGATAGTGTTTCCATTCCTTTCAAGGCCCAGTTAGGATAGTGTTTCCATTCTTTTCAAGGCCCAGCTATAGTTTCCGAATCATCCATAGCTAGGTCATGATTATCAGTCACTTAAAGCCAGGGCACAGATCTCAGTCATTCAAAAACACTCCATGATTTTCAAAGCCTTTAAAAGTCAAGATATAGCTTTGAGAGTCATTAAAAGTCAGGCCACGGCTCTAAATTCTGTGGGAGGCTGGGGAGCCTGGCTGGCAAGGATGGAGGGAGGGCAGAGTAAACACTGGGAGGGAACTGGGTAGTGGAGGGTCAGTCAAGAGGCTGTCACGGCTTTAAAGGCAGTTTTTACTTGTCTTTGACCTGTTTTTTGCTAGTTTTTTTGTGGGCAGGATGGCGAGGTCTGGAGGTTAAGAAAGTGTTTATGTTCCCCTGGATGGGGGAATGGTGTAGTAGTGAAGAGTGTGTGTGGCTCTCACTACCGCTGTGTACAGTTGGGACCTCAGTCTCAGAAGGTTTATATCTTTTTTTCTGAGTTTCTTAACGTCTGTTGTTACTGTGAGGCGGATGGATGTTGCCTACAATGATATAGAGTCGTAAATTTCAGATTCGAGGTGCTCTGGGGAGGAAACGAAGACGGGTCACTGGAAGGAGGGCTCCTGGCCTGCTGTGGAGGGAGGTCTAACCATTGCTGGTTAGAAATCTTTATACTTTTTTTCCTATGTGATCATACAGAGGGCTATCCAGCTGTGATCATACAGAGGGGTATCCAGCTGTGATCATACAGAGGGCTATCCAGCTGTGATCATACAGAGGGCTATCCAGCTGTGATCATACAGAGGGCTATCCAGCTGTGATCATACAGAGGGATACCCAATGGTGATCATACAGAGTGGTATCCAGTTGTGGGCATGCAGAGTGTATGATGACGACTGCTTCTCTTAGAGATTCATGAGTGAAAACAACGAGGTAAACTCTACCGTGTTATACCAAGGAAATCAGGAGTGAAGTGCATACTTTCTCTCTCTCTCTCTCTCTCTCTCTCTCTCTCTCTCTCTCTCTCTCTCTCTCTCTCTCTCTCTCTCTCTCTCTCTCACTCCCTCCTCACCCACGGGTGTCAACAATCGATCTTATGAATCACCATAAGTTTCCCCGGAGCGTCAAGTTCAATTTAACTTACCCTCTGACAGACACAACTTGAGCAAGTTTCCCCCAGAGCCACAAGACATCACCAGAAACGTCTGCAACTGTATATATGTTTATACTTTTTCTTGATGTGAAACTATCGAAACTACATTCTAAACTTTGGGTAATAAAGTTTTGCATGTTCAGGGCTTCAGGGCGAGAGTAAGAAAAGGTTGTTGGCGAGTAAGAAAAGGTTGTGATGGTGGAATTAATAGAAGTAGTAGAAGGAGGAGGGGAGGAAAATGGTATATAGTGGGAGGGACAGACGAAAATAGAGGGAGTGAAAGAGTATAAAGGAAGGATACAGTCAATGATACAAAGTGGGTACAGTCCAGGTCTTGCTACATGGTATAGTAATGGGACCGTGGCAAGCAGATGTGTACCCAGTTCCTGCTACATAATCGTGTCATGTGATTGTAACAGGCGATTACACTGTGATCTTGAAATACAATGGTATCTGGTTATGACACCTGATTATTACAAAATGATTATAGTCTTTACTTATGAAAAGTAGTTGTAGTTGGTCGTCATAACAAGTATAATAGAAAATGGTGATATAAAGTAAGATGAGGAATATGAATAACGTGAGTAAAACAAGAGATTATATTTTGTAAAAATGTAATGCCATTACGTCATGATACTATACCGAGAGATTTTATAAAGCGATTATTGCACTGTGCAACACTGAACTCTGAGCGTCGTGTTTGTATGTAGCAAGTGGTGATAACCAGCGATTAACTGTGTTCTCATGACGTACAGGCATTTCATAAGAGTATCATACGCGACCTCACCAGGTTATCATACACGACCTCACCAGGTTATCATACAAGACCTCACCAGGTTATCATACAAGACCTCACCAGGTTATCACACACGACCTCACCAGGATATCATACAGAGCCTCACCAGATTATCATACAGAGCCTCACCAGGTTATCACACACGACCTCACCAGGTTATCATACAGGACTTCATCAGGTTATCATACAGAGCCTCACCAGGTTATCATACAGGACCTCACCATATTATCATACACCACCTCACCAGGCCACCATACGTGTCATACAAAGTTATATAATAATACAGGTAACGCTCCAGGATCTTATCTTGCCAGCCACTCTAAACAAACAAGTCTCATCCCACCAAACATAAGAGACAACTATAACCTCTAACACATACACAACCTCATCAAAATCCCTCCCGCCGAGTCAAAATCTAAATCAAAATGCTAATGGCAGAACAAGCAGGCCATTAACGTGGGCTGCCGGCAACTTGCCTCCTCCAGCCTCCTCCAGATGGTCCTCCGGAGGACCCAACGCCTTGATGAGACCATTGTCTCGCCTTTTAACAACAATCACACACACTTCCCCCAACACGTATACAAAATGCAAATTTCTACCGTGGCGGAGACAACCTGGCAGGCTGGGGTTATAGACAGAGACCGCCCGAAGCAGTTGCGTCTGCGTCTTTACTCGAAGTCCAGACGAATCGGGTACTCACCTCCGTCAGGAGAAGGGTGGGTTGGATCCTGCTTACCGCTGGGGATGGGAAGGACCGCGTCAGGTCCAGCCGGTAGTGTCAACAGCTGACATAAAGGGCGTCGCTGAGGTCAGGGCGAAGCGCATTTCCTTACGAATATATCAAAGTGGTCGGGAGGGGACGTCGACCTACCCGCCGAGGATCTGTAAGACCGAAACACTGATTGGGAGAGATACAGTGCGGGGCGCCTTATGGACACCAGTGGGTTGTCTCTGTATGTTCCCCACCCTTCGCCTGGGGAGAATACGAGTGGGGCTTGGAATATTATAGAGGCGGTGTGACATCATAAGGTCAGCACACGCGAGGCGACGACCGACACCGGCGGAAGGGGCCTGCATCCCAGACACAACGTGACATAAAAGTGCTATATACTCGATACACGAAAATAAAACCGGGTTATAACGCGTACTGGAGACTCGGGTTACTGCTGCCTTCATGAACCGCAGGGCTCCTGCCTCCTGCCGAGAAGGGCACCATCAACCCTCCCTCCGACAGGAGCCTTCTCTTCGGATGTCGTCTCTCCTTGTATCCCACGAAATAAGCTTCAGTATTTTATTGATCAAAGACGTGCAGGGTAGAGTGTGGCTCTTCTTCAATGGGGATGGGCTGGGTTGACACTTAGCTGGGGGGTTTTTCCGTGGGAAAATATAGAATTGATATAAACCTTCAGATTCAACTAGCCTCTTCGGTCGGCCTGAACCTTTCTTCGAAGCTCCGATCATCATGAACTTCGAAGCTTCAGTCATTTTGGGTGCTTTAGTGGCCCAACGTAGCCCACACATGTACTTCCGTCAGTCTATGAACCCCACTCCTGCACGGTGCATCCATTGCCTCGATCCCCACCCCCTACACCGCCCTACCCTGTCCTCGGCGAACCCCACCCCTGCAGAATGGTTCAGTTGATGGACCGGGGTCCAGTGGACTGGTCCAGTGACTCGAGGACACTCGTTTTGGTTGGACTGGATGACCTGGTGTTCCATGTGACGTTGACTGGCTGTCTTCCAAATGCTACCGGTTGGCAGTGAAGTTAAATGGCGTGGAATGGTGCCCGTTGGCGTTGACTGGTGTCGACGAGCGTCGAGTGGCGTCGACTTCCATTGCGCGACGTACACAGCGTCGCCATCGCAAAGCGTCTTCATTATTTTGACCTTGGAGATTCCCGGCAACACAGCAGGGACGGATATATTCCCGTCCACCTCTTCTGTCCTGTGGCTCCATCCTGCCAGGTAGTCTGTTCCTACTGCCTAACTTATCCACTAGTAGCTTATTGCTGTTACATAGCCACTCCCCCACTGTGTAACCTGTCCCCGTCCTGTGGTCCATCCTTGCTGTGTAGCCAATGGCTCACGGTGCATCCTGAGCTTGCTATGTAGTGAATGCCCTCATATATGTCCCATTCCTGTTATGTAACCTCTTCCTAGAAGACGTCCTCTCTTAGTTACACGACCTCACCAGGTTATCACACACGACCTCACTAGGTTATCATACAGAGTCTCACTAGGTTATCATACAGTCTCACTAGGTTATCATGCAGAGTCTCACTAGGTTATCATACAGAGTCTCACTAGGTTATCATGCAGAGTCTCACTAGGTTATCATACAGAGTCTCACTAGGTTATCATACAGAGTCTCACTAGGTTATCATACAGAGTCTCACTAGATTATCATACAGTCTCACTAGGTTATCATACAGAGTCTCACTAGGTTATCATACAGAGTCTCACTAGGTTATCATACAGAGTCTCACTAGGTTATCATACAGAGTCTCACTAGGTTATCATACAGAGTCTCACCAGGTTATCATACAGAGTCTCACTAGGTTATCATACAGAGTCTCACCAGGTAATCATACAGAGTCTCACTAGGTTATCATACAGAGTCTCACCAGGTTATCATACAGAGTCTCACCAGGTTATCATACAGAGTCTCACCAGGTTATCATACAGAGTCTCACTAGATTATCATACAGAGTCTCACCAGGTTATCATACAGAGTCTCACCAGGTTATCATACAGAGTCTCACTAGGTTATCATACAGAGTCTCACCAGCTTATCATACAGAGTCTCACCAGGTTATCATACAGTCTCATCAGGTTATCACACACGACCTCACCAGGCTATCATACGTCGGCCATTATGTGTCCTCTCCTCTTTTTTCTTTTTTGCTATGGCCTATCTTCTATGTGATGTAGCCTACCCCTTTCTATGTCGCCCCCATCTATACCTGAGTGTCCCTCTCCAGACGTGGGTTTTTGGTGTTATCTTATCTCGATCCTTTTTAGATAGCGGACTATTTGTATCTAATGAGTAGTTCATGCAGGTTGAATTGCCTCGTTTGACTCTCAGTCCCCTAGTGTCTCGTGTGTTCCCGTTGTGAGGAGTCATCCATCCTGAGTGGCCTAGTCTCACTGCACAGT
Organism: Panulirus ornatus; assembly: GCF_036320965.1. NCBI lineage: Eukaryota > Metazoa > Arthropoda > Malacostraca > Decapoda > Palinuridae > Panulirus > Panulirus ornatus. The sequence goes on from NC_092242.1 coordinate 61,207,585, forward strand.
CTTATACCTACAGATTGCCTTATCCATACTGAGTGATCTGACTAGAATAGTGGTTTGTGGTTTACGCGTATTGATTGGTTATCCTTGCTCAGTGGGCCGTCCTTAGTCATCGGTGTGTAGTCTGATTCCGCTTGTGTAGTCTATCTATAATCTGAGGTACACTCCTCATGTAATGATCTATCCCTACTTACTATCCATCTATTGTGGAAGGGCCTATCCCCAGTGTGTGTGAGTGTGTGTGTGTGTGTGTGTGTGTGTGTGTGTGACCCATGCTTACTGAGTGGTTTATTCTCAGTGAGTGGCCCCTGCTCACTGAGTGGGGCCCACTGCCAGCGCGGGGCACCAGCTGATCTTCTGTCCCTGGATAATGAACAGGCGTTTGTTATGCGTCAGAGGGGACGGAGGGCTGAGTGGGAGGAGGGGAGGTAAGGTGGGAGGGAGGGGAGGTAAGGTGGGAGAGGGGAGGTAAGGTGGGAGGGAGGGGAGGTAAGGTGGGGGAGGAGGGGAGGTAAGGTGGGGGGGGGAGGAGGGGAGGTAAGGTGGGAGAGGGGAGGTAAGGTGGGGGGGAGGGGAGGTAAGGTGGGAGGGAGGGGAGGTAAGGTGGGAGGGGAGGGGAGGTAAGGTGGGAGGGAGGGGAGGTAAGGTGGGGGGGAGGGGAGGTAAGGTGGGGGAGGAGGGGAGGTAAGGTGGGAGGGAGGGGAGGTAAGGTGGGAGGGAGGGGAGGTAAGGTGGGAGGGGAGGGGAAACCTAGCGTGATTAACTCTTTGGTTGCGACTCCCCCTTCCCTCCCCCTCCCCTTCCCCTCCCTCCCTTGCACACACACACACACACACACACACACACCCGTCTGGCTCCACTGGTAGGCTCAGGTCCCACACCATCGGGACTTTTATCATACGAGTCTATACAAAGAACTTTAAACAAAGTCTAAAACAGTTGAACAAAAAAGTTCAGAAGAATCACACTCACACATTAGAAAAAAAAAGGGTTCAGAGTCAAGGTCTATAAGTTCTTAGACTCTGCCCAAGTTTTGTTTCGCTACTCCCTTAAAACTTTTGTTTCTTCTTTTCTTCGCCAGATGGCATTGTGAAGCGCCTCCCTCACCTCCTCTACACTCGTCTGCCTCCTGTGTCTGTCCTGTCCTGTCCAAGCACGTCGCGCCTCTCTGTCTGCCTTGACCTAGAATTGATCTATCAACGACATGCGTAGCCCTGAGCAGGAGCCGTGCGTAGCTCAAGGAGCCGTACGCAGACCCGGGTAGGACTCGTGCGTAGCTGGGTCAGGAGCCACAGGTTAGATAACCCAGTATGAGCTGCGTAGTCACCAGGTCATACTAACATTAAGTGGGTCTCTCTCTCTCTCTCTCTCTCTCTCTCTCTCTCTCTCTCTCTCTCTCTCTCTCTCTCACTCTCTCTCTCTCTCTCTCTCTCTCTCTCTCTCTCTCCGCCCTTTACTTCTCCCTATGTCCCCCACTTCCTCTCCCTGCTCCCTCAGCCCATCTCTCTCCCCCACTTCCTTTCGCCATCTTGTGCCACTAACATATTTCTTTCTCTCTTCCTCTTTCAGGTTTCCTCTCTATATCTCTTACCCGCGTTTATCACTCGTATCCTCTCTCTCTCTCTCTCTCTCTCTCTCTCTCTCTCTCTCTCTCTCTCTCTCTCTCTCTCTTTATATATATATATATGTGTGTGTGTGTGTGTGTGTGTGTGTGTGTGTGTGTGTGTGTGTGTGTATATATGTGCGCGTGTGTGTGTGTGTGTATGTGTGTGTGTGTGTGTGTGTGTGTGTGTGTATCTCCTCCAGCACAACAGATAGGATAGAAGAGACTTGAGAGGCGACATCATGTCATGTGGAGAGAGTGAACATCTTACAGGTGAGTGTGAACAGCCAACTGGTGCTACAGTGAGGAAGGTCCCATAAGGAACGGCAGGAAGTCTGAAGTTTTAAACGGTAAAGTTTGAAGTCTGTGTTTTTTCTCCGTAAAACAGGTCTGTTTACTAATCCTAGATATGACAGACGTACTCGTTTATCCTTCGTTTATAAATATTGCTGTTCTTCGTTTAACAATAACCTGAGTTGATTAGTTTTAGAATATTGTCGTCTAGATATACATAGTGTGTTCTGTGATGGTATGGATGAGGGGCACACACACCCAGGGGTAGGTGGAGGCGAGTATGATAACTTTGGAGGTAGAGGGTAATTCATTCCATGTTATACATGCCTACAATTGAACAACTTCTGATCACGTTGTTCATACATTTCCCTCCTACAAGATTTAGACAGTTATACCTGATCGTTCAATAATATTCTACTGAGATGACATTATTGTATGTTGTATCTCAAAATGACTTGATATTTCAAAGTATTCCATTATATTACCCTCCGAATCTACGTTTTCTTTAGAAAAAAAATCATAACTCCCGTCTGAGTCTTTCCTCAAAAAATGCTGCATAAGTGAGCGAAGGACTTAGTTCTCTTGATCGCATCCAAACATGTTCTTGTCCTTCCTCGTCTTGTCTTTCCTCATTTTCCTCGTTGTCGAGAATTAATGTGAACAATTCTCGCTATATACCTTTCATGTATTGTTTCTCGTATCTGAGGTCATCCAGCGGCTCCCGAGTTACCACGGTACGTGTAAGGTATGTTACTGTTTATTGGTTGTGGAAGACGATGTGTAAGTATGGGCTGTTGCTTCTTGTACAGCCTTGGTACAGACCAGCCAGCCGCGCTGAACGATGGTATGGCCTTGTTAAAGTTGTTTTTACTTCCGCTGTAACCCCAGGCAGGAGGAGCCCGGCAACACCTACGTGTGTATGTGTGTGTGTATATATATATATATATATATATATATATATATATATATATATATATATATATATATATATATATATATATATATATGTGTGTGTGTGTGTGTGTGTGTGTGTGCGTGTGTGTGTGTGTGCTCGTTTTATGACATGAAAAATGGGAGCACGAACACGCTTGGATTTGTTTTGATTGGTGTGATTGGCTGAGGTAACAAATTAAACATGGCCGACCTGATGTTACGTTCTGATTGGTTACGATCAGTCACATGACACGAGCATAACCTCTGAATGGCTGACCCATTGTTGACATTTCCAGTGTGCCTGTCACGTGGAGGTGTAAGGAGCGCATGGTGTTTACGTTGGTATTTCATCTCATTTACGAAGAAAATAGATAAAACTAGTGATTAGAGAACGTAGTATACGGGACCTTAGGACGTTATAAGGGTATGATGCGTGTGTTCAGTGGTGATGACTGCGTTATAAGGGTAAAATAGACAACATTCCAATCCTGGTACCAGGCCTGGAAAGGGGGGGGAAAGAGCGATGTTCATCAAGACGAATTGCGAGATTTTGGAAACATAAAGGAAAACCAAGGAAAATATTACCTAATGGAACGATAGGTTGTTAGAGAAGGAGCCATAAACAACATTGTAGACGGTAAACAGGTACTAACGAGCCAGTTACCAGGTCTGAGAGTATAATGAATTACGAAAATCATAACGAGTGTTACATGTAGTGTACGATTGTTACGAGTGCGTCGCACAGTAGTACATTGTACAACTCATGGTAGTTTGGGTGTCTCCACCATATGACGCATGAATGAGGCAAGTCATGCGTCATGCAGGATCGTGCAGTACAGTACAGTTAACGTATCGTGTCATTCTGCTCCTATGACGCATGGATGGGGCAGGTCATGCGTCATGCAGCCTCGTGCAGTACAGTACAGCTAATGTATCCTGTCATTCTACTCCTATGACACATGGATGGGGCAGGTCATGCGTCATGCAGGATCGTACAGTACGGTACAGTTAATGTATCCTGTCATTCTGCTCCTATGACGCATGGATGGGGCAGGTCATGCGTCATGCAGGATCGTGCAGTACAGTACAGCTAATGTATCCTGTCATTCTGCTCCTATGACGCATGGATGGGGCAAGTCATGCGTCATGCAGCCTCGTGCAGTACGGTACAGCTAATGTATCGTGTCATTCTGCTCCTATGACGCATGGATGGGGCAGGTCATGCGTCATGCAGCCCCTCACAAGACAGTGGAGTACATGTGTTGTGTGTCTAGTGTTCCCCACAACCACTGAATTAACCCCCACGGAGAAAGTCTCAGGTGAGTGAGTGTCTTCTCTTCCATTTCGTGTTTGTTTGTTGTGTTTGGTGAGTTGTTGTTCTTGTTGTTGTTGTTCTTGTCTTGATTTAGAAGGAATATCAGTATGCTGATAAGGGAAGGATGTCAGTGTGCTGATAAGGGAAGGATGTCAGTATGCTGATAATGGAAGGATATCAGTGTGCTGATAAGGGAAGGATGTCAGTATGCTGATAAGGGAAGGATATCAGTGTGCTGATAAGGGAAGGGTATCAGTATGCTGATAAGGGAAGGATGTCAGTGTGCTGATAATGGAAGGATATCAGTGTGCTGATAAGGGAAGGGTATCAGTGTGCGATAAGTTACCCCCTTCACTCTGCTCTCTCTCTCTCGGAAGTGAAGTGTTTTAGATATCTGGGAGTGGATCTGTCAGCGGATGGAACCATGGAAGCGGAAGTGGATCATAGGGTGGGGGAGGGGGCGAAAATTTTGGGAGCCTTGAAAAATGTGTGGAAGTCGAGAACATTATCTCGGAAAGCAAAAATGGGTATGTTTGAAGGAATAGTGGTACCAACAATGTTGTATGGTTGCGAGGCGTGGGCTATGGATAGAGATGTGCGCAGGAGGATGGATGTGCTGGAAATGAGATGTTTGAGGAAAATGTGTGGTGTGAGGTGGTTTGATCGAGTAAGTAACGTAAGGGTAAGAGAGATGTGTGGAAATAAAAAGAGCGTGGTTGAGAGAGCAGAAGAGGGTGTTTTGAAATGGTTTGGGCACATGGAGAGAATGAGTGAGGAAAGATTGACCAAGAGGATATATGTGTCGGAGGTGGAGGGAACGAGGAGAAGAGGGAGACCAAATTGGAGGTGGAAAGATGGAGTGAAAAAGATTTTGTGTGATCGGGGCCTGAACATGCAGGAGGGTGAAAGGAGGGCAAGGAATAGAGTGAATTGGAGCGATGTGGTATACAGGGGTTGACGTGCTGTCAGTGGATTGAATCAAGGCATGTGAAGCGTCTGGGGTAAACCATGGAAAGCTGTGTAGGTATGTATATTTGCGTGTGTGGACGTGTGTATGTACATGTGTATGGGGGGGGGGGGGTTGGGCCATTTCTTTCGTCTGTTTCCTTGCGCTACCTCGCAAACGCGGGAGACAGCGACAAAGTATAAAAAAAAAAAAAAAAAAAAAAAAAAAAAAAATATATATATATATATATATATATATATATATATATATATATATATATATATATATATATATATATATATACAATCATCTCCACTCGTAGGAAATGAAAACACGAGTCTGTATTGCAGGACATTCTCAAGAGTACAGACGAATGCTTGGTACTCGTGTTTTCATTTCCTGTGAGTCTAAGTTACTTATCACACTTTCGTTGTGGACAGAGAATATATATATATATATATATATATATATATATATATATATATATATATATCCGTTCGTCGTTTCCCGTGTCAGCGAGGTATCGCCAGAAACAGACGAAAAATGGCTTCCTCTGCCCACGTCCACACTCTAGCTGTCACGTTTAATACACCGAAACTAGAGCCCCTTTATCCACAACCAGACCCCCATAGGCCTGTCCGTGGCTTCCTCTGACCGCTTCGTATCCTCGGGTTCAGTGTCCTGATTGCAAGTGGCCGCCCCAAGTGGCCGCCCCTCTGTATACAACGTCCCTCCAAATCGCTCTATCCCGTGCATACCTTGCACCATCCTGCATGCGCGATAGGTGCGTTATTTATGACATTATTTGAATATCCAGGCTTGGAGGAGATCTGGTGATGTGTGTGTGTGTGTGTGTGTGTGTGTGTGTGTTTGTGTGTGTGTGTGTGTTGAGAGAGAGAGAGAGGGAGAGAGAGAGAGAGAGAGAGAGAGAGAGAGAGAGAGAGAGAGAGAGAGACTATTTTTCTGTGTATTTCATGTGCACATGTTCATTTATCACTTCACTACCCATCCCCCAACAAAGTTCCCCCCCCCCCAACCCCCCAACAAGTTCGAAATAAACAAAGTTAAAAGGAGCCACATGAGATTAGCAATAATATATGCGGTTCATATAATTGTCTATAGAAAAATGACATATTGTCAATGGAGTTTGAATTGATATTTTCATGCAATAATACATAATGTTTTGCCTGTTAAACTTATTGCAGTATGTAAATTGAAGTAATTCAGCTTAATTTTCGATGTAATTGGATTCCAACGGCTTGACAATTATAATCAAATGTAATTCATTTGGCTGATCAGTGAGTTATAGCACAATGTCCAACTTACCCGATGTCTTTAATGCCTTTAATTATGTTATGAATAAAAGATTGTGGCTGGGTGGATCACACAAACGGGAAGGTATGTAGGTGGAGCTATTGTATGTATACATGAGAGAGAGAGAGAGAGAGAGAGAGAGAGAGAGAGAGAGAGGGTAGGTCAGTCAGAAACAGGGACATACAAAGAGACAGACACGACAGACAGAGAGGAGGACCAGCAGACAGAAAGACCAGTAGACAGCCAGTTACACAGACAGACAGAGAGACATGTAGCGTCAGACATCTTCATATTTTACGCCTTTTTTTTCCCCCTCCCTGAATATGTGTCCTGGTCTTTACTGTGTGAGTGGCTCCTCACCCAGACCTGTGTCACCACGTATACATCATCGCTCCCTCCACCCCAACATCATCCCCCACACCCATATTTATCACCTCTCATGGGTGAGTCGGCCCTCTCCCACCATGCCACTGTTGACGCCACACCACCACCCCCCATACCTCACCTTCTGGCTCTGCCCCATGCTGATCGCCTCCCATGGGTGGATAATCATGGCCAGAGAGGTTGAGGCCTGGCTCGGGGTCCTGGAGGGGGAGGAGGGGGGTGTTTCTTTACGATGTCTTGGCCTGGAAATGGGAGATCTGAATTCTCTCTCTCTCTCTCTCTCTCTCTCTCTCTCTCTCTCTCTCTCTCTCTCTCTCTCTCTCTCTCTCTCTCACACACACATAGATATACCAAGATGTTTCTCTAAGCGATATATATATATATATATATATATATATATATATATATATATATATATATATATATATATATATATATACATGTATATCTATCTATCTATCTATCTATCTATCTATATATATATATATATATATATATATATATATATATATATATATATATATATATATGATAGCACTCAGAGAAATGTCTTAGCAATATCACTGTGCGTGTGTTTGTGTATGCGTGTGGAGAGAGAGAGAGAGAGAGAGAGAGAGAGAGAGAGAGAGAGAGAGAGAGAGAGAGAGAGAGAGTACAAAGGGGAGGGAGGTACCACGTGGGGAGACAAGGAAGGTGGGGAGAGAGTGAGAGGGGAGGGTATCCACTCTGGCATCTTCCTGTCCAGCTTCCGACCACCAGTCATAACTCCTGCAGCCTCACCACCTCTCCCGGAGCATGGAGCCATCCAGGGATGTGGAGCATGCCAGAGCATGGAGCCTTCCTGAGGTGTGGAGGATGCCGGAGCATGGAGCCTTCCTGGGGTGTGGAGCATGCTGGAGCATGGAGCCTTCCTGGGGTGTGAAGGATGCCGGAGCATGGAGCCTTCCTGGGGTGTGGAGCATGCTGGAGCATGGAGCCTTCCTGGGGGGTGGAGTATGCCGGAGCATGGAGCCTCACCAGTGTGTGGAGCATGCGGGCGCATGGAACCTTTCCTGGTGTGTGGAGCGTGGAGTGCTACCGCGACACCACGTGTGGAAGATCCCTGAGATGTTGAGCGTGAGGTGAGCGTGGGGCGTTGATAGCTCACGGAGCGTTACTGGGGTGTAGAGCAGGGTGGGCGCGGGGGTGAGTGGACCGGGGGGCGCGCCTGGTGAGCTGTGGACCACTGAAGAAGAGGGAGGACTGAGGACCGGGAGGGCGTACCCTGGGTCACTTTGTAGTGGCGGAACAGTTGGCATCGACGAGAGAAATGTTGGCATCGTTGCAACACGGATGCAACATCATCACTACAGCATTACTGTAACATTGGTGTAGCGGTACTACGACTGAATGCTCCAACATATCCGCCACAGGTCAGAGGTCACGGCGCACGGTGACCCTCGCATTGTGACATGTTGCTTGAACACGTATGTTTCTGGTTACGGGTCGTGACGTATAGTGACCCAAGTAGTGTGACTTGGCGTCTAAATTTCCTCGCCCTGGGTGAGAGGTCATGGCGCGTAGCGTCCCTCGCAGTATGACTTGTACCTTACGTCCTCCTCCTGCAGGATCGGTGTTGGTACAGAGGAGTCCTTGAGGGGTGTGTGTGTGTGTCCACCGCTGTGGATATAAGACGCTATGTTGAAGGCGTTAACGTCCTGGTATGATGATGAGCGGGTAAGGAGCAGATGGAGGGAGAAAAAGGGAAGCCAGAGAGAGAGAGAGAGAGAGAGAGAGAGAGAGAGAGAGAGAGAGAGATGAGAAAGAGACGTCAGTGAAAGAGACGTCAGTAAACATGGTGTCATGATCATCATGTATTGATCTGACCTTCATATATCGGACACTCCTCCTCCTCCAGTAAGTCACCCGATGTGTTCTGACCAACGACGATAGATTCTCATACATTTCGTACGCCCCCGGTGCACGGTAAGCAGCTTTTGCCGGTATCTCCTCAACTCAAAACAAAGTTAGAAAAAGAGACAACTCACCCCATTACCGGTCTGATACCGCTTTTGACAAGCAGGTTAACACGTTCTCTAAACCATCCCAGAAAACATCTTACGATCAAGCAGCAGGAGTGAGGCGTGGGAAGAACTGACTGGCATCTGTTGGTTATCAGCGCCCTCATGTGTGCTCACTGCCATTATTATAGATATGTAATTGATATGATAGAGCCTCCGGAATGCATTACGAAACCGGTCTGTAGCTCTTCTACGTGAAGACAAATACGATGAAGCGCTTGAAAATGTTCTGAAGTTACATGTCATAGCTTGTAGCCAAAAGAGGACGCGAGAGCAGGTTTATGGAGAAGAGTTAAGGATCGACACGATGATTAAACTTCTACTAAGCAGGGTTGGAACCCCTTGTAGAGGCCCGCTTGAGCATCCTATGGAGATAAACTCAAAGCCTCTATCCAAGAAACGGAGAGAGAGGGAGACAGAGACAGACTTACCATGAGATTTTGCCGACAGGTGGGGCAAGTGGGTAGTGCTTATCGAAGAATGACATAGTCACGAGGATCAAATTCTCAGAACCACGTGTTGTCAAGTGTTCTGTGTGTGATGGAAACCTTGTATTTTTGTGGCCTCAGCACCAATAGTCCACGTATGGGTGATACATGCGTGGACGAAGAAGCGACAGCAACCTGGGTCAAAGGAGTGGTGACACTTGACAGCCATCATTAGAAACGAATATTCCAATATTCACACAAGAGAACAACTTTGGAATATTCCTCTTCAACATCTTAGTAAGTTAAAAGTGTTGACGTCATGCAAAAGAAACGAAGGTGATACATGACAACACATCAAAATAATGATCACATCACTAGACATCTGTCAAAAGAGTCGACAAATACGAAGCGATTTGAGCATCACAGGTCACAGTGAATCAAAGATGCTTTAGACAGAAACTCCAGTTTTCCATCGTCCAAGACAAAAGAGGATCAGAACGTTGTATAAAAGGTTGAAACATAAGAAGACAGGGGACCATGAGGAATCCTGCACTACAGATGCCATCGGTATAAAGTCAGACTTCTTGCGCGTCACAGGACAAAAGAGGATCAGGAAGTTGTTTAAAAGCCCAAACAAAACAGGTTTTGAAGCAGTTTACGAGGTATGCGTTACGGGACTCGGGAAAATATCATCTCCAATCTTATTCTACCGAAAAACGAACATCAAAAGAATTCCAAATAGCATTTGCACATTTTAATTAGTGACGTGTTTTAGAAACAGAATTCCTCCTTTTTTGTTTAGAAAGACAAGAGAAATAGAGTTTAAAGTTGCACAAAAAGCAGCCTTGCAACACTTCAGTAAACATGCATTACAGAGGCAGGGAGAGCCAATGCAGCGACCGACCTGCCCAAACAAAAGAGGATCGTAGGTGTCAGGAGGCGAGGCCCAGCCCGCGTCAGGGCCGTCTGAGTCGATGGTAATAAGGATAAGATTTTAATGGCTCGTCATCTCTGGGAGTCTATATCACACCTGCTGGAGGGAAGCCAATCAAGAGGAGGGTGACTTGCCGTCTCCCTCACCACCACCACCACCACCAGTGGCCACTATTCACAGTGGGGGCGTCTGTGGTCTTAGAATTATCCTTAACACCTGAAGAAGGTGCCAAAGATTTTCCACATGTTTGATGGCCCTCATGACCCTGGCTGTTGATAGGCGTAAACCACAACCAACAGCTTATATCGCCCACACCCCAATCCCCACTACCCCAGTTGCCATCACCGCCACCCTCCAGGAAACGCCCCTCTCTCCTCATGACCCCCCCAACTATCTGTAACAAAATCTGGTCTTGTCTCGACATCCTGCTCTTCCCCACCCTGCCTCTCCCGCCTACCTCTCAAGCCTGCCTCCACCTCCACAGCCTACCTCCCCAGTCTGCCACCAAGCCTACCTCCCAAGCCAGTCTTCCTAACGATCCCCAACATCCTGACAATCCTTCTTATTCCGTCACTCATCCTTCGCCAAGGCCTTTCGTCCCCTCCTCCTCCTTCCCGACCTTCCAGCCATTACTCCAGCATCACCCAACCTACCTACCATCACTCGGCCTTCCTAAAACCACCCCAGACTCTCCCCTGTATCACCCCCCCCCCCTATTCTCCCCCAGCCACAACAAGGGCCCCAAACACCGACCCCAGATTTCCCTCATGTAAATCAGCGGGCGAGCTAAGCGGCTGCCGTTAACAGCCCGTTTGACCCGACCTCCAGGACGACCCGATCACGGGACGACGATTGGTTCCCTTCCCCTGCGGCAGTGAGGCTAGGGAGTTTATCGGTAGGGCGGAGGAGGAGGAGGAGGAGGAGGAGGAGGAGGAGGAGATGGGGGAGGAGAGGGACGATGGATAGACGAAATGAAAGATACAGACACACAGAGTGTGAGAACCACAAACAAAGAGAAAGGTCAAATAAATAGGAAAATATAGATACCTTACTTTGCCTCCCTGCCTTAGACGCCCCTTCTTTGGGGCTCTCGCAGTGCTCAGGAAGCCAGCCACGTCCACTGGGCGAGACCAGAGGTCATAAGGTACCATGATATTGTGTGCATGTCTGTGGAAGGAAAGTGGAAGACAACTGAGGACTTTGTGTTCATTGCCTGCAAGTTTGAAAGTTGAATGTTTGGTCTGAGGCGTCTTGTGATATGGAGAACTGATGTTTGTCATGTTGGGCGATGGTGACCAAAATGCAGTGGAGAAAGTGTGACTCGTACATGACTGGGTGGTGTTGTTCTACATGGGTGTGTGTGTGTGTGTGTCTCGTGGAGTGGAGGTTGGAAGTTGGGAGAGCGGTCGTCTAGTGTGTGTGTTGAGTATCTATGGTGTCATTATATATTAGAAATTACTAGGAAGTGTAAATAGCCTTAGACAATGCTGTGTTTTTATTCTGAATAATCTGTGAGATGTTAGAAATTATCGATAATCATGTTCTCATTTACTGTAAATTCTTTTTCTACTTTATGATGGTAATAACTTGTATTAATTGTACAGGTAAGTGTAATTATGTTTAATCGCTGGTGTGTTACTTTGTCATTCCAGTTTCACCATAATCATATCTTTAGATTTAACTAATTATCATAATTCTATGCATTATGTCACGATTTCGTTCGTTTTTCTTCATTTTCTGATATGATTTTTTTTCACGAATGTATAACTTCTACCTAAGTCAGGGTCGGCTGCTCAGTATCGGACACTGACAACACACAACCCCCCCCTCCTTATTTTTCTCCCTCCTCATCCCATCCCCCCCCACCCCTAATCCCCAATCCCCGCAGTAATCCATAACCATTCCCTCCTCCCCCCTTCCCCCACCCCATCATTACACCACCTAAGCTAGAAGACAACCTCTTCTTCCCCACCCCTTCCCCGCCATCCCCCATACACTGTCACCCTGATCATTAAAGCAACACAAACGTGAGTCTTCATTAAATCTTATTGTAAATCTCTCTCTCTCTCTCTCTCTCTCTCTCTCTCTCTCTCTCTCTCTCTCTCTCTCTCTCTCTCTCTCTCTCTCTCTCTCTCTCTCTCTTTACAAGACACAGCGATTCCGATAGGCAATTGCCATATTACAATCCTATCATGACGCTCATTCCAACGATCGCTATCACTTAACACAAGATTTTTGATATATATATATATATATATATATATATATATATATATATATATATATATATATATATATATATATATATACATATATATCAAATCAAGATATAGAGATTGAAACTGCCGCGAAATAACATAGAATCTGATAAGCCAAAGTTAAGATCAAACGCAGTATACGGAACGAGCAAGAGGATCGGAGAGGAAGAATCAGTGTGGGAGGGAACCGTCAAGTGTGATCTTCTTTTGTTTGGTGGGCAATATGCGGTGATCACAGCTTGTCGGATCCTCTTCCTCGTCACGGCCAAGGGGATTGCCTCCCAAACCCGCCATTGCTAACACCCATTTCACTTCTACTCACGCCGCCCCAAGTTCCCCCAGCTGAGCCCCGGTGGTGGGAGCTTATCCAACACGTCCTCCTTGAGATCTAGAGACCTCACTAGCGTTCTAGAAATATAAGATGTTGGGGTATTAGACGGGGTGAAGTTGGGCATCCAAGCTGGACCAGACTTGAGAGATTTTACTCGTCACAAGACCAGCCCAACGCCGTGTGCTACTGCAAGATGGCGTGAGGGAGATGGAAACGCAGGCTCAGGGGAGAGGGGTCTCTCTCTCTCTCTCTCTCTCTCTCTCTCTCTCTCTCTCTCTCTCTCTCTCTCTCTCTCTCTCTCTCGTTATGCTGGTAAAGCATGACGGAGAGATGGTACTTCATCACAGCCATCCTCCGTGTTTCCTGAGCGCCATTTTTTTTTCCATTCTTTTTTTCTTTTTTTTGCGGGAGGAGGGAGTTAGGGGAGGAGAGGCTCCAGTCTGGACCAGCACCGTAGGGCGAGCGGTGGCTGAGTAGGCCACGCACACAGCAGCACCAAGCAGCAAGAGGAGGAAGAAGTAATTAAAGGACATTAGAGAAAAGGCAATAAAGATGAGAGGATAGGAGGATGGGGGATGTAAACGAGATATACGAAAGTTAAGTGAAAAGAGAAGAGAGAAAAGTAACATGTGAGTCAGTGACGCAATAGTTAAGAAAAGGATAGAAGGGAAATGTATCTAATGTGTGTGTGTGTGTGTGTGTGTGTGTGTGTGTGTGTGTGTGTGTGTGTGTGTACAGCAGAGCTGTAAGATGTAATAACTAAAGACTAGAAGTGACCGTGTCAATGTGGGAGACGACGCCGTAACCCTAGATGACCCCAGGGTCATGTCGCGCCCCACATCTCTTATCTACAACTCCACCTACTCTACATATTTCCGTTTTCTATCACTTGATGTCCAACATTTTGACGTCTGATAACTTATCGATCTTCCAGTCTTTACTCTCTCTCTCTCTCTCTCTCTCTCTCTCTCTCTCTCTCTCTCTCTCTCTCTCTCTCTCTCTTGTATACGTTTTCGATCATTTTCATTTACATAATTATTCTCTATCTTTAATCTTCCATTTCTGTTTGTTTTTCATCTTTCATTCTTTAGTCTTTCATTTATCAATTCTTATCATTGTTCATCATTCGCTTTGTCCCATTAATCATCAGCAACTCAAAATCTATTTTGTCATCCAAAAGGAAATAAACTTAGAATACAGAGAAAATGGAAGAACAGCAAAAAAGAAAAAGAACAAGGAAACAAAAGGAAAAATAAAAGAGTATGAAGCATGAAAAGAACAGAAGTAGAAACAGTAGCAACGAAAGAAAAGAAAGGAATGAAGACGAGGGAAAAAAAATGGAAAAAAAGAAAATCTTCAGGAATGATAGAGGAAAATAAATACAAATAATCAGAAGAGATGGAATGAGACAAGACCATCAACAGACACTTCAGGCAATTGAGGCCACCGTCAACAGAGGCTAGTGTCAACAAGACCACCATCAACAGAGACTGCCGCCAGCAACAGGAGGCCACTCATCAACAGGGGACACCGTCCACAGCGACCACCGTTAACAGGGACCACCGTCAACAGGGAACACCGTCAACAGGGACCACCGTGTCAACAGGGGACACCGTCCACAACGACCACCGTCAACAGGGACCACCGTCAACGGGGACCACCGTCAACAGGGACCACCGTGTCAACAGGGGGCCACCCATCAACAGGGGCCAACGTCAACAAGGACACCCGTCCACAGGGACAGCCGTCAACAGGAGCAACGTAAACAGGGACCTCGATCGACAGGGGCCATCCATCGTCAACAGAGGCCACCGTCAACAGAGACCCACCGTCAACAGGGACCACCGTCAACGGGGGACCACCGTCAACAGGGGCAGGAGTTATCAGTGGGGTCATCCGCCCAGGGGGACCCACCAAAGAAACGTCTCAGCTGACGCTCACGATAAAGACGAGAGTTTCCGCCACACATCTGGGTGAGGGTGAGGGAGGTGGAGGATGAGTGTCCCTGTGAGAGGGGGAGTGGAGTTGGGGGGGGGGGAGAGAATGGAAGGGGAGGGAGAGGTGTAGAGGAGAGGGGGCGTAGAGGGGTCTCCTGTCTGACCTGGGAACTCTTATCTAGGATCGGGTGAATGGGAGGCCATAACGATAGTGGAGTGAGAAAAGGGGCGTTTGTGAGAGGGGGAGAAGGGTCCGGGGAGAGGGAGTGAGGGATAGGGGCTGAAGGAGAGGAGGAGGAGGAGGAGGAGGAGAGGGGTGGAGAGAAAAGAGACTCTTGAGTAAGGGGCGGGGTGAAGATGTAAGCCGGTAGTTAAGCGAATGGGATGAAGGAATGAGGATAATGGGGTGAGAGTATGAGGGAGAGGGGACAGTGAGTGGGTAAGAGGAGACGCATGCTTGGAGAGGAGGAGGAAGAGGAGGAGGGAGGAGGAGGCGGGAACGTGAGGGAGGAGGGTGAGAGTCTCGGTGGCCTGAGGAGGGTACCTCATGTGGGGGAACACTTATTACACGACAAGTCACGGGTCCGCAACCCTACTGAGACGTAGAGGGGTCACGGGAGACCCTACCTGCCCCTGCCGGAGAGAGAGAGAGATAGAGAGAGAGAGAGAGAGAGAGAGAGAGAGAGAGAGAGAGAGAGAGAGAGAGGCCATTCAGCGGGTGAGGGGAAAGGAACACACGAGGGGAGACAGACACATTAATCCCTCGGAAAACAACGACAAGAAGAGGACGGGCGTACCTGCCCACCAGGCGAAGGTACCAGAAGGGTGTACTTTGTTGTGCCAGAATGACGTACCTTACGGTACCAGAAGGGTGTACCTTGTGGTACCAGAAGGGTGTATCTTATGGTACCAGAAGGATGTACCTTGTGGTACCAGAAGGGTGTACCTTGTGGTACCAGAAGGGTGTACCTTGTGGTACCAGAAGGGTGTACCTTGTGGTACCAGAGGGGCGTGCGTACCTTCTAGTGTCTTAACAGTATGGCAGATCCAGCTAACGGTACCATTCAGCAGGAGTACAGCTGATGCCGATACAGAGGGAGAGGAAACCATGGCAATAAAGGGTAAAGGGAGCCAAGTGATAACATGGGACGAAATAAGGGCAAACTAATGGCATGGAATAAGCTTAGGATCAACGTAAAGATAAGAAACGTTGCAGGTGGAGAATGTGTCAAGAAATCCTGTATTGTGAACATAAACAATTGAGACTATTATCGTGTTGTGTCTATGTGTCTCTGTGTTTGTTTCTCATTCTATGTGAGGTTCCTTGGTAGAAACTCGCGTCCTGCGAGCAGTGCGTGGAAGATGGGGAAACACTGTAGAAACATCACTAAAAATGATGTCGGATTTTCTCTCCATCACTCAGGAAATCTGGCTCACAATGGACAGGCCATTTTTACCGAGTGGATTGTTCTGTCATCCCCAGTTACTTGTGTTCGAGAGGCGAGCTCTTAGCACTCGTCTGGCAACGGTGTTCAGCCCGGTTTACTATTTATGAGTGCGGCTGGCAGTGACGTCCAGAAAAAACAGCTGGCAGCATCTGGCAGTGGTTTTGGGCCCAAATTGTCGTATACCTTTACAGATAACTAAGCTTTCGTTTTTAACCAACTTTATACATAGTAGTAACGCGTCTGGCAGTGGGGTTTGGAAGTCGTGCTTCGTCCAACCAATCATTTACCCACAAACATGGCAGCAGGGGTATATGACCAACTTGTCGTACGCCGGTGCGTCTGGCAGTGGCGTCTACCTCAACTTATCATTCATCCAGACAGATGACGTTTATTTTCAGACTAGATTGTGGTGTATTCATTCATCTGGCTTTATGTATCTCTTGCATTCTTGCATCCCTCTGCGATGTTTATCCCAGCATGTGATCTATCTCCTTGGTTGCCACTGGTTAGCAAGGTAGACTTTATCGTACCCATGCGTCTGGCAGCACGTCTGGTTATCTCTCTATCTATGTCTGCTTGTCTGTGTGTGTGTGTGTGTGTGTGTACCAGGACGGAACGAGGACCCGCATAGATTACCCAGAGACAGTATTAACCCCTTGAGCAGGGCGGGTGGGACGAATCATGGGTACGATAGCGTGACCTTTGACTTGACTCCTTGAGGCAAGATCAAAGGTCACACCATCATGCACAAAAGTCGTACCGCCATGCTCAAAGGTCGTACCCTCGTCCTCAAAGGGTTGAATAACTACCCCCTCTCTCTCTCTCTCTCTCTCTCTCTCTCTCTCTCTCTCTCTCTCTCTCTCTCTCTCTCTCTCTCTCTCTCTCAATCACCTCGGATGTCCGTAAATGCATGAGACAGACACGTACAGACGAGAGATATCATCAAAACATATATTTACACCACAGACATACATCTTGTATGCGCCTCACCTCACATCTCTCGTCTATACAGATTTCTGGTTTCCGAAAATTACTTAATTTTCGTGTTTTCATTTCGAACTCGTCCTTTAGAAGTTCAGTTATGTAGTACTTGTTCTTGGGAATAGTTCAGTCTCGTAATACTTGCTCTTAAAGAGTTCAGTCACTTGGTACTTGTACTTAGGAAGTTCAGTCACGTTGTACTTGTCCTTGGGAAGTTCAGTCCCATGCTGACTTAGGGACAATCCCCAGATACTAAAGCTTTTGCTGTTAAAATAATCAATAACTTTGGCAATGATGTATATTTTTCCTCATGGCTCGAGCCCCCATGGCATACTATACATCACCACCGTACTGTGGAGGGTATTCTCGCGCTACACATCAAGGTATACATAAATGCATGTTGTATTTCATCGTATCATGTGTATGTTTATCATGCCTGGTGTTGTGTCAGAATCAGCGTCCGGTCCCATCCATTGCCTCAGAGCAATGGCCAAATACTTCCTTCTTCCCGGCTCGAGATCTGGATTTTCCCGGATCCCACACGACGAACGGCACTGTCCCGGAACCTGCCGGATGACCAGACCGTCCCGGACCCTACCGAAGGGCCGGACCGTCCCGGACCCTGCCGGATGACCAGACTGTCCCGGACCCTACCGAAGGACCGGACTGTCCCGGACCTTGCCAGAGGATCAAACTGTTTCGGACCCCGACGTCCAACATCCGGGATACCCGTTTCGAACCAAGGATTAACAGTCCATCCCTCTCTGGTGCTGGCACTGTACGGCCTTCCTCTGATGCTATTACGGTCATTTCCATAAATGATGAAGGACATGCGAGGAAGACCACTCGCTCTGCCTGAGTTACGGCAGGCTGGCGCGTCTTGGAACTCACGCCTCCAAAGACCCCCGAACAGAAACTCATCTCTGATCGAGGCCATTCAGAGATGTCAGACAAGAAAGGCGTCAGTCAGTCACTCACTCACAACAATGAATCATCAGACATTATGGAGGTATGAGCATGAGGGTGGGATATGTAAGTGATACCGAGTCGACGAAGGTCTTTAGCGGACTTGATGTGTATGGGAAGAAAAATGTTTGACTCTGTTTTCGAGTGTCTCGCTGGGTCAGCTAGCGAATACTTCGTGAGAGTTGTAGATCACGATGGAAACTCTGGGTGACAAGATGTGTGTGTGTGTGTGTGTGTGTGTGTGTGTGTGTGTGTGTGTGTGTGTGTGTGTGTGTGTGTGTGTAAAGGGGAAGGTGACCAAGTAGTTATTCGAGTTGTGACCACCAGAGTTGTGACCACCGTCTCCTTCCTAACTTTTCTCTTACTTTATCTCCGTCTCTTCTCTCCCAGTTTTCCTTATCTCACAACTCACTCCATTCGATGCCCTCCTGCCTCCCCCCCCTCTCTCTCTCTCTCTCTTTTCTCTCTCTATCCCCTTAGTTTTACTCATTAACCATTCCTGCTACTCTCTCTCTCTCTCTCTCTCTCTCTCTCTCTCTCTCTCTCTCTCTCTCTCTCTCTCTCTGCATGAAAACAAGAAGAAGCACCCCGACTCTGCCTTTAATAATTCTTACAAAAATATATTTCGTGTACACACACACACACACACGCACACACACACACACACACACTCACACACACACACACACACACACATACACATACACACACACACACACACACACACACACACACACACACACACAAAAGGAAAAAGTATATCATCTGACCACGAAATTGTTTTGTAGGGCTCATTCGACACTTTGAATCTCGTGATCCATAAAACTGTCTGATCCGCTCTAAAACCTGAGGAAGGGATGAGCCTGGGATAGATCCTACTTGTGACCCGACACTTTAGACCGTGTCAGTACGTAGGGTGGTGATCAGTGTGGTGGAGTGGAAGGTGCAGCTGCAGGTGGGCATCGTCTTTCCTTTAACTAGGTTAGTTCTCCTGGTACGCAGAGGGTCCTCTCATCTCTTCCTCAGGAGTGACGGAGTCTTGAGGAGGGAGGAGTCACCTGAGTCAGGAACAACGCCTTCTTCAAGCGGTTCCCTTCAGGAATGACTCATCTTGAGTAAAGTAGGAAGTGTGGGGGAGGAAGGCATGTCTAGGTTGGGGGACTCAAGACGAGTGCCAGGTGAGTGTGCTGTGTGGCAGACCTTCGCCAAGTGAGTGTGTTGTGAGAAGGTCCAACTTGGGTGAGTGTGTTGTGTGGCAGACCTTCGCCAAGTGAGTGTGTTGTGAGAAGGTCCAACTTGGGTGTGTGTGCTGTGTGGCAGACCTTCGCCAAGTGAGTGTGTTGTGAGAAGGTCCAACCTGGGTGAGTGTGTTGTGAGAAGGTCCAACTAGGGTGAGTGTGCTGTGTGGCAGACCTTCGCCAAGTGAGTGTGTTGTGAGAAGGTTCAACTAGGGTGAGTGTGTTGTGTGGCACACCATCCCTCTGAGTGTGTTTTATCGAAGACAAAGATCGGTGCTTTAAAGAGGAGGTAAAGTGCGTCGGCAGGAGCAAGTTTTAACAAATGCGTTTGCGTCTGGAACACCCCTTCTCCCACGCCCTCACCGCACCCCATCATCCATCATCATCCACAATGGATATTATCATTGTGTCAGCACGGATGTTATCAGTCATACAGCATAACTACGATAAGAAATACGCGTCACGATCATGTTAACACTAGCAACAATGGATCATCATTAACGTAGATAACGGTTATATTCAGTCATCATTAACTCGGCCATTTAATTACTTTGTCAACACACGGACGAAATTCCTTGAGAAATGGATATCATTTTTTTCCCAAAGGAAAAAAAGAATATTCTACTTCTCTTAACCCTCTGAAAATATATTCAATTAACCCCCTTATCTCACAAGATCTTCCGTTTACCTCCATGTCTTTGTACGTGGCACTCGACTTCAGAGCCATGAACGAACACACTGAGGAAAGAGAATGCGAAAAGCGTTGAAAATCAGAGGTTTGAATGGGACATTAGAGGCAGTAACTGTGGGGAGGCCTCCCCTTAGAGGGGCGGGAACTAGGGGGGGTGGGGGAGAATATTGTGCATTCCTTCGCTGACTCACCACTCTTTCCCTCGACTCCCTCCAAACGCCCTCCAAGCCCTCCACGCGCCCTCCAGACACCCTCCAAACTCTGGGTTGGCTCATTACAACTTCACCTCCCCGCCAATGCTCCTACAACAAGCTAATGAAAACGGGGAGGCAAATTTAAGGGCAAACTAATGTATTTTTAGCCCTTGCATACAAATCGAGGAGGGAAGAGGAAAAAAACAAGAGGGAGGAAGGGAGGGAGGGGGTTCCTAGGAATTCATATCGCTAGTTTATTTACCTCCTCCTACTTTCATTGCCACGTAAAATGGTAATGCGATGGTTTTATCCGCCAATAACACAGCGGGGCAGGCGCGTGCTGCGCAGAAGACGATGGTTATTTTCGTCGTGCATTGCGCCCGGGCTTGGGGGTGGGTGGAGGCCTCGCCTGCGTTTTCTAATTAAATGTTTGTTATGCTCCAAACTTAGTTAATATAGTGGGTTATGGTTCTCCTGGGGATCTGCGGTGGTGCTTCCTCACACCCTGCAAGCCTAGAGATCAAGATAAGACCAGTCTCATAACTGTCATGATTTATGAGGTCATATATATATATATATATATATATATATATATATATATATATATATATATATATATATATATATATATATATATGTGTGTGTGTGTGTGTGTGTGTGTGTGTGTGTGTGTGTATTATCTGCCGTATCAATGGCCAATACTCCTTTTACAGTTTGAATATCACGTAATGCCTTGTACAATATTCTGATATTCTTCACCTCATGTACGGTAATTTGATGAAAGATTGAGACGTAATTAGATCGTCTTTCATCGAAGTTACGTCCCTTCGGATGCAAAGTGGGACCAGGGATACTGGAAACGAAATTTCTCATGATTGTGTGTATATATATATATATATATATATATATATATATATATATATATATATATATATATGTATACATATATGTGTGTGTGTGTGTGTATGTGTGTGTGTGTGTATAGATAGATAGATAGATAGATAGATAGATAGATAGATAGATAGATAGATACTCAAAGCTTTGGTCAGTCAGTCCTTTGGTTGCTCTAACCCTTTAGTTAGTCAACGCTTTGGTGACATCGTCGTCTCGTTACCCAACCCTGTGGTTGCTCAACCCTTGGGTTGTGAATGACCTTTTACCCTTGAGCATGACGCTGTGTGTACTAGTTATATCGTACTGCCCTGAGTGCGTTGTGAGAGTGTAGTGTTAGCTGTCTGAGTACATCATCTTTGCTGTAAGTGTAAACTGCCCTGAGTGCGTTGTGAGAGTGTAGTGTTAGCTGTCTGAGTACATCATCTTTGCTGTAAGTGTAAACTGCCCTGAGTGCGTTGTGAGAGTGTAGTGTTAGCTGTCTGAGTACATCATCTTTGCTGTAAGTGTAAACTGCCCTGAGTGCGTTGTGAGAGTGTAGTGTTAGCTGTCTGAGTACATCATCTTTGCTGTAAGTGTAAACTGCCCTGAGTGCGTTGTGAGAGTGTAGTGTTAGCTGTCTGAGTACATCATCTTTGCTGTAAGTGTAAACTGCCCTGATTGCGTTGTGAGAGTGTAGTGTTAGCTGTCTGAGTACATCATCTTTGCTGTAAGTGTAAACTGCCCTGAGTGTGTTGTGAGAGTGTGGTGTTAGCTGTCTGAGTACATCATCTTTGCTGTAAGTGTAAACTGCCCTGAGTGTGTTGTGAGAGTGTAGTGTTAGCTGTCTGAGTACATCATCTTTGCTGTAAGTGTAAGTTGAGAGCATTATTCTGTATGTCAGTGTATGTCTTGGGTATATGTACACACACACACTTATCTTGAAAACACCTGAAGAAATCAGTGTATCTTTTCCTCCTTGGTCTTAGCAGGAGAAACACTCGACTCAATAACAAATGCACTCTACAGTACACATCAACACACATGAAACAGCTACATAGGGAGAACAATTAAACTTTCATCAGACGAAAGAAATTTTAATACAATTTGACGAGACACCTTGCTATGAAAAAAATAAATTGGTTCTGTTTTCTGTATAAAATGATTGAATTATGTTAATTAGATTTTATAATTCCATCTATGTTAATGACTTCTGATCATTTCTATAATGACTGGAACAATGTTTCATTATAATCTCTAAAATGTTCATCGTCATCATCATCATCATCATCATAGCAAGCCTTCATCATTTACATGTAATGTTTGTTGATATGAATAATCTTTTACAGCTTCGTTTACAACTTTTTCTTTTTTTTTTTACAATATATCTTACTTTCTGATATACGGACACCACTGGGAACAAAATTTCGATCTGTCTTCGGATTTCTCTAAGGCTGACTCTCTCTCTCTCTCTCTCTCTCTCTCTCTCTCTCTCTCTCTCTCTCTCTCTCTCTCTCTCTCTCTCTCATTATCCCCTCTAACCTCTCCAACCATCGTACCCACTTTAATGAAACTCACGCACTATTCAAATCCTCATATTACCTCATTACCCAGAATACTCAATAAGTACTCCACCTCATTACTACCACTACACCTCATCTCGCTCCACCACCGGGGCTGCATCCACCTGCCATCTCCTTACAACTAGCTTCCACTCCACCACACCTCACCGTCGCTCCACGCTCCACTGTCATTTCTTATTCCACCGTCACTCCACAATCCCACTTCTATAGGTATTATTTAGCTGCTCTCGGTGGAGTTCACAGGTGGCGAATCTCACTAGATTTGTTTATAATTTTCGTTATTCAGATCTCTACATATAAATCCCCTTTGAATTTCCCCCCCCCCACGTTTAAACACCCTTTTTTAGATTTCTCCCATACATAAACCCTCTCTTTAGATCTTCCACATTTATAGACCTCCTCTATGAGTCTCCACCACGTTTATAAACGTTCCCTTTCAATATCCTCTCCTGATGAACACACCCCTCCACATCATCACCCTCACACACCCTCCATCTTCCCTAGGCCATACATGGAGTGAGAATTAACCCGAACTCCTGAAGAAGGTGTTCAAGATTTTTCAACCTGGGGTTATAAATTGACGTTGACAGCCTTAATGACCCTGGCTGTTGATAGGTCTAAATCCCAGTATACCAACTCTACCAACCACCTCCCCCACACATATAATCCCCCACACCGGATACCACCTCCTTAACCACCCTTCGTGTGTTATCAACATCCCAAGTAAAAAGTGTCTCTTTAAACCATTTTTCCTCCTGCAGCCCCTTCCTCTCCTACACTCCTGTGGTACGTCCTTCTTTAAGTCTCTTGTCAACTTGCTCTTTAAGTTTACTCCCCTCCGTAAATTCCTTCACTCTCAACCTTCCAGTCTCCACCTCTCGTACTGTGCCACTAACCAAAACTCCCCAGTATGTATCCTCTTTTTCAGATCTCGTTTGTGAACACACACATGTTTGTACATATACATGCAAATAAACTAAAGACTATATATATATATATATATATATATATATATATATATATATATATATATATATATATATATATATATATATGAACTTGTAGACCACGAAGAAAAATTAAAGCAGGATAATTTGCTTAAGCAGTGATACTGTGTAAGATGGGATCCTGTCAACATCTGCTGGTGTCTCTGTATATCTTCCTCCATCTGTGGTTTGTTGCTCTTTGCTTCTGAAAATGTGAAGATGTGTTGAAATACACGAAAGCGCTTAAGCAAATTTTCCTGCTTTGATCTTTCTTCGTGGTCTACAAGTTCATATATATATATATATATATATATATATATATATATATATATATATATATATATATATATATATATATATATACGTAAGCCGATCTAAGCATACATACATTCATATTTCAGGCTCCAGCCTCTTATGTAAAACTGATCCTTAATGGAAAAACTTGTGACAATGCTGCCAATCCTCCTATACGTCATGTGCAACACACATATTCAGCAACGCAAGTCTGACCCCGAGAAAAAAAACAACAAAAGAGGCTTGTGTGTTTGGTCTGAGTGAGGGAACACAAAAGACTCGTTTTTACGAGGCATTACACCCTTCTCCCACCTTCACATGGAGCTTTATGATCACAAGGCATCGCCTCTTGTTAAAGTTTCCAGATTTAACGTCCTGCCTGAAGAAGCATAACATCAACAAGACACACACACACACACACACACACACTCTACCCACAAAGAAAACTTTTAACGTATCTGGTAAAGGTAATTACCACTTGCCAGGTAGTTAGAGCAGCGGAGGTGGTAGGTGGTGATGGGGGAGGAGGAGGAGGAGCAGAGGGTATGATACAGGAGGAGAGTGTGAGGTGAGTTATGAAAGGGCCCCGAGTTATGGCTCATTCACGAGACTGCTCGTTAGGGCTCCTCTGGGTAGGTAGTTATGGTTAAAACCTGTGTTGAGAAAAAAAAGGGATAAGTATGATGGGAACCTTCGTTGAACGCTGAGATATAGTTACGAGTGGAATCCTCGTTGAACCCCAGATGACAGTTACAAGTGGAACACTCGTTGAACCTCAGATGACTTATAAGTTGAACCTTCGTTGAACCTTAGATGACTGGCACAAGTGGAACATTCGTTAAACCTTAGACGACTGTTACAATTAGAACCCTCGTTGACCCTTAGGCGACAGTTGCGAGTGGAACTCGTTTAACCCTAAATGGCAGCAACAAGTGGAACCCTCGTTGAACCGTGATAGGTAGTTACCACCCTGTCTGTGGTCCGTGGGAGCAGTTCTGGATTCACTGGTGATGGTCGAGGGAAGCACTGAGATGTGGTCGTACCTAGTGAGATGTGGTCGTACCTAGTGAGGTGTGGTCGTACCTAGTGAGATGTGGTCGTACCTAGTGAGGTGTGGTCGAAGCTTCAGACCTAATGAGGTGTGGTCGTGATTGGGGAGTTATCATCGTGACACACACACACACACACACACACACACATACACACACACACACATACTACCGCACACACACGCACACATACTAACGCACACACACACGTATTAACACACACACACACACACACACACACACACACACACACACACACACACGCACACACACACCAACACACACACGTATTAACACGCACACTTACACACACACGTATCAACACACACGCACACACACACACATTCACACACACACACACACACACACACACACACACACACACACACACACACACACACACATTCACACACACACACACACACACACACACACACACACACACACACACACACACACACATACTACCGCACACACACGCACACATACTAACGCACACACACACGTATTAACACACACACACACACACACACACACACACACACACACACACACACACACACGCACACACACACCAACACACACACGTATTAACACGCACACTTACACACACACGTATCAACACACACGCACACACACACACATTCACACACACACACACACACACACACACACACACACACACACACACACATTCACACACACACACACACACACACACACACACACACACACACACACACACACACACATACTACCGCACACACACGCACACATACTAACGCACACACACACACACACACACACACACACACACACGCACACACACACCAACACACACACGTATTAACACGCACACTTACACACACACGTATCAACACACACGCACACACACACACATTCACACACACACACACACACACACACACACACACACACACACACACATTCACACACACACACACACACACACACACACACACACACACACACACACACACACACAACAGACTTAAGAACAACAATATTTGAATAGCTTCACCCTAACTCAACCTTAAGCATTTTCTATATTTCAAACGAACGATAGAATCTGTTTTATCAGAATTACAACTGTCGCTCACTTTCATCAGATTTCCTTCCATTCAGATCTTCAGCGTTTATCAAGGTCACAATTCTCTCTTCATAAAGCAATATTTTCTCTCTTCATTCTGTCTGCCCCACTGATCGATATCGGGGCCATGGTAACACTGTTATGACCTTTACTGTGACTGTGGTAACACTGTTATGACCTTTACTGTGACTGTGGTAACACTGTTATGACCTTTACTGTGACTGTGGTAACACTGTTATGACCTTTACTGTGACTGTGGTAACACTTGTGTTACCTTCTCACCATGAATATTGTAACCATGGTAACACTGCTATGACCTTTACTGTGATTGTGGTAACACTTGTGTTACCTTCTCACCATGAATATTGTAACCATGGTAACAGTGATGCCGGTAACGACCGATGAATAGCATGTGACCCTCGTTACAGAGGTGAAATATAGGTAGGTCTTCCATCGCCTCTAAAATTCGTCAATACTTTCCCTTGTCTCTTCTTTTTTTTTTTTTTCTTTTCATGAACCTTTCTATGTTTTCATTAAGGCGTGGCCTCTAGTCCGTGACCGAAGCCTTGCAAAATGACCATGATTATATTGGCAGTATTGTCACCCTCTGATCATGCGCAAGGTGGCAGTGACGTCACCCTCTGACCACGTACATGGTGGCGATGACGTCACCCTCTGACCACGTAAATGGTGAAGGTGACGTCACTCTCTGACCACGTTCATGGTGACCATGATGTGTGAGGTCGCGCCTCAACGCTGGCCTCCTCGCCAACCGTCTCCATGGTAACCTCTGCCGCACTTCGCTTCTTATCTTTCCCATAAGTATTAGTAAAGATCATTCTTTGCTGTGGGATGCTCTGCGTATTCCCCGTGAAGTGTAAGTGTGGATCGGTGTTTGTGGTGATGTGTTGTATCCCTCTGATCCTCCTTCAGCCAGGATGGTTCCTCTCCTTTGTATATACTATAGCTTCTCGCTCGCGATCTTCTCACTGTAGCTAAGTTAATGATCCTCTCACTAGAGCCAAGTTACTCTCCAGACTATCCTCTCAACGAATCTTCTAAACTAAGACCAGGTAACTTTACAATTCTTATCAGTGATGAACAAATAAATGTAAATGAAAAATGTCTTCTCTTATCTGTGAGTCGTGTTGCCTTATGTACACTGACCGTTTCATCATTCATCTTGAAGCGTTCATGGCTGTCCCCTGTAGGAGGTAATAAGGTAAGTAATCCCTCCCTAGTTTCTGCTCCCTGGTTATCACCGTTACCATAACCTGAGCCTGGGTTTTTCCCCCCCTCGCCTCAGTCTTCGGGCATTACGCCTGTGTTGTGGTAAATGTCAACAATATAATTTTGATTGTATTTTTTTTTTCTTCATATTTCAAGCTTCGTGCAAGCTGGTTCCTCGTTAGGCTGCAAATCTATTCATCTTTTGATGTTTCTTTGTTTTTCTAATGTATTCTTTGTCTTCCCTCCCTGTTACGGTTTTTTCTTCTTCTTTCATTCTCATTCTTCCCAGTTGTTGAATGGCTGAGGGAGGTAGAGTTGCCGGCCCTCGTCAACATTGTGAGCTTCTGCTGTTGATTCTGACCCATTTTATCCACCGGTGTTAGCTGGCCAGACTCCTACACCCGCTCCCTGTATGCATTAACTGCGCTACAGAATTATTTTTTTCTTTGTTCTTTGAATTCCTATTATGGTCTATGTCCTCTTCTTTCGAATGAATGGATATTTTCAAATTTCCTTACACATTCTTGCTTTCCAATATTTTTTTTGCCTCATGTTTTCCTCTGTTTCCCTCGATCGTCTGAGAACGTGAAATGATTTTTTTTCTTTGCCTTGATTTCATTTTCTTTCCCCTAAGTACTTACTGTGTACATCATTCTACTCTCCACGATAGTTTAATTACTGTGACTCATCACTCAGATGGTTTGATTATCACGACTCATCATTCAAGATGGATCAACGGGTACGACATTCTACGCAGGATAAGTACGACTCATTACTCGAGATGAATTGATGAATACGACTCATTACTGAGTAGGGTGTGACTAGGACGAATCATGGTTAATTACCACGACTCGTTACTCAAGCTATTTTGATTAGTATGACTCATTAGCTGAGCTCTTTTTTTGGGTGAGTCATAACCCTACATTGACTTAAGGACTGTGAGTGCCCTCCTCCGTGTGTCTCTCCGGCCCTCCCTCGCTAAGTACTCCTGTGTTGACACAACTCGGGGTCTCCTCCTGCCTCGCCAGCTACACCTCTGAACCATCCCTCGGAACGTAAT